>NW_021604784.1:242437-343238 GCF_004785775.1 Grammomys surdaster
GATCTGTGACATAAGTAGCTCAAGGAGGATTTGGAAGGGACAGCTCACCATCAGCCACGAGCCAGTCTCCAAACCTGGTTCTCTACTTTGTTTCTTCAGAGTACCAGCTGATTCATAAGTCCTTTTGCTCAGTTGTTTATTTGTATATTCTACGTGTTCGAGGGGTAGATATGAACCCGAGTTTGATACCCAGAGCCCAAATAAAAGTGTTGGGGAGTGGTGGGACATGCTTGTAATTCCAGTGCTGGGGAGGTGGAGACCAGAGGATCTCAGGGACTTGCCAGCCAGCCAGCCTAATTAGTGACTTCTGTATCATCCTTTGGCATGTGTGTAGGTATACTAGCAGAAGAATGTGCACACACACACACACTCACACTCATGCACAAGTACACAATAGTTTACAAAAAATTCTTTAGAGGAGTAGGCAGTAGAATCAAAAAACATACTAATCTGGAGAAGTAAGTTAGGGATTCAGAAAGAACTACATCACAGAAGCCAAAGGAGAGTCCACAGTGCAACCTAAGACTTGATTGACAGCCTACTTCTAGCTGGGGTGAGGGATGGGGGAGGGTCAGCTAATACATGGCTAGCCCAAGGCTTATCTCATTCCTTTGGGTCACTCTTAAGACTTATCTCATTGGTCTGCCTCAGTTTTACACCCATGGGAGACTTTGCTGAAGAATGTGCCTCTGGATCTACTTCTGTCTAGGTTTCCCGTGATGTGTCCTAATCACAATATTATCTCTGTTTGCTTTCTACCATACCCACGTAAGCTTTTCATCATCTTCATCTTCAGATAAACAAACTTCTACTCATATATGACCATGCAGTTTCTTATAAAGTCATTTCATCCTTATCAATATACAATTTACTATTTTTATATTGGTTTTCCTTTTCCAGAGTTTCACATTATGCTAAGGGGGCTGAAAGTCACCAGAATATATATAAAGAGAGTATGTGTGATGTTCTAAATAAGCTGCTATAGAGGATATCTTCTCTAATCAGATGATATTTGAACAGAAACATGAAGAATATTAGGGAGAAAACTTTGTAGACATTTGAGAAGAGGTGTTCCAGAGCCTGACTAGCAGAGAATGAGCAAAGAATGATAGAAAATAAATTGGCAGGACCAACTGTAGCAACTTACTTCCACTTAGAAATTCTCAAGTTGACCTCAGGGGGTCAAGGTATATATAAACAGTTCTTGGTATATAATTGGTGATCAACAAACGTTTGGATGAATCCCCATTGTATACAGATTATTTTGGAAACTGAGTTCTAGGGATCACAGATCTCTGAATGAGTCCCTGCTTCTGGCAGCTTTGGCACTTGATTTTATAATCAAGTGTTTTCTCTAGGTTTGTTTTTCAGTTGTGTATCAGATTTCGAAGCCATAGTTTAGGATATGGACTGGGTTTTTGTTGTTGTTATTTAATTCTGTGATTCTGAGCCTAGTGCCTCAAGACTGCTTTGCTTGAATTAAAGAAGGCAGTGAAGTATAGGTCTAAGATGTAAGAATGAAAAGGTGGGAGGTGATTGGTTATCCAGATGATAGATAAAACAGGATTCGTATTTTTAAAACAGCACTGTGTTAAACTCTCTACAAGGAGCATGTAGCTATTAAAATTTAAAATAACAGTAGAGTGCTTAATGGTCCCAGAGTTTAAAGCAAGTAAGATCCGCCCCTAGCTTTACTCCAGTTCCACATAGCTAATCTAACGGGCCTCAGCCTTACTACAGAGGAACTCAGGAAATGCCAGATCTTGCTTTTGAAAACAAAGAATCAACCACTAAGAAAACGGAAGTGTTTTTAAATGTGTACGTGTGTCCACAGAAGCCTGTTTTATAGGAGCCCACCACTGTAGCAGCTCACTGTCCTCTTAATATCTTTGCCAAAGCCCGTGAGTGTTTATCTGTAAGTTGTAGCTATCCAGACTAGGATCAATGGTTCTTGGATTCCTCTAACAAGATCTTCATCAGAAAGTAGACATGGCCTAAGGCAAACAGTACTCAATTTAAAAGTAAGAAAAAAAATATTTCGTAGGGAAGGGGAGATGGCTCAGTAAGTAAAATGCTCACCACCAAGCATAAGGTCCTGAGTCTGGATCCCCATCACCCATCTAAAAAGCTGGGGGAAATATCTAATCTTGATCTCTGGGCTCCACATATACACACAGGAACACATACATACCACAACACAAAGATATTGTAAGGATAGCACAGGAAACCTAGCCTTTCTTTGTAAACCTGAAGAGCTAAAAGAAGCATTTTAGGAAACCACCAATATTGGTTCAAATAAGGAGACCAAAATGATGGCCCAGAGACACAGAAATAGGGGCATGGCTCCACCTGTATCTTTAACCCTGAGTGCTCACTAGCTACATAATAAAAGGGCAGAATAGCAAAGGTCTTCTAGGATCACCTGCACCCAATCCCTGACCTGGGATTGACAAAGACTATTAAATCCACAAGATGCTTCCAACATGTTTCCCTCTTTAACACTAGTCATTTCCAGCCTAGAGCTGTGGTACTTGCTTGCTAGATTGATTAAGGTGTTGCTAGCATCTTTTGCCTGCCTGGAGTCATCATCTTTGATTCCTAGATTTACTTTTTGAGACAGTGTCTCCAGAAGTAGCCCAGAATGGCCTTGAACCTGCAATCCTATGGACTCAGTTTCCTGAGTGCTGGCTTTACAGATATAGGTCACGGTACCTGGTTTCTAGATTCTTTTTTCCCAGGTAGCTCCTGTAATTTCAGTGTTCAGACAGAAATAACTGACTGATAGTGTAAATTTCCCACTGACTTCTACGCAAAGGTTGAAAGTGGGCGCTCAGAGCCATCTAGATTGTTTTCTTCATAACTGTCTGTCTGAAGCCAACCGAGACCCTAAGTCAGGGTCACTGGATCCACCCCCACCACTGCAGAAGTCTCCGGTCCCACAGTGACTCAGCAGCCAGTGTGCTCCACTGATAATCCTGCACTTCCTGACATTGCAGCCTTCTTACAAGGCTGTCTTCTCAGTTCTTGCTGCACACTTGGTTACTTGTTTTTAAGACAGTTTCTCTTCAGTTATCTGCTGGTTGATCAGCATCCTTTTCATTTTCTTTCTCTCCCCCCCAACCCCACACCTCTTTTTCTTCCTCCTCCTCTCCTTCTTCCTCCTCTCCCTCCTCCCCTTCCTCTTTCTTCTTCATGCTTGTACTGCCCCTGATATTTCAGTAAACTCCTCCTCTTATTTCCCCAAGCCAGATGATTTTTTTCTGATTTCCCACTCGCTTTGGGATTTGAAATTTTTGCCTCAACCTCTCTTTTAAAGGCTAAAATCCCGAGTCCTGGTTTCTATGAACATGCCTTCGCTACCTTCTAACAGATCAAAGAGAAATAAATAGCCACAGATTAGAATAGTGGGGTGACAAGTCGATTGTCCCATTCCTACTATGACAAAAGAATTGAAGACCTTTGGGGGCAGACAAAACAGTGGGACTTACATTGTGACACAGAAAGACACTAGCGTGCGCAAAGAAAATTCTAGACAATGAGCATTATGAAAAGCCACACATGCTCAGTCTGCTTGTACCTATATCTGACTTGCCTTGAGATCTCTCTGGCTTATCTATAAGCACTCCCTTCCAGTCTCTGGCTAAGAGAACATCCCCCAAATGATTCCCTTAATTAAAGTAGTTCCTTTCAAAAAAGAAAAAGAAAAACAAGCCTCATAGAACTAAGCCTTTAGCAACTAAGTTGTAAGCACTGTGACTAATCCATTAATTCTGTCTGGGAATCTTTAAGCAATCTTGGGATCTCCCCTTCCACATGATAAAGGAAATCTTTCCCTTGTTGGGAAGCCCCAGACTCCACACGTGCAGCTCACAGGACTTCCTTCACTTCCTCATCCTTGTCACTGAGAACAGTTTCTTTCTTTCTTTCTTTCTTTTTTTAATTAGTCTATATTAATTGTACCAATTAAGTGGTTTCATTATGGTATATTCATCATGCTTTAATCTTACTAATTTCTTCTCTTGTTAACCCCTTGCTTGTTCCTACCAGTCTGGTTCCCACAAGTCTTCTTCTTTTCCCTAAATAGTTCTCCTTCTTCTTGACTCTCTCCTCCTTCCCTCTCCCTCTTCCTCCCTCCCTTCACCCCCCGTCCATCACAAACTTGTTTCAACATACAAGAGAAAAATGCAGTATTTTTCTTTCTACGTCTGGTTTGTTTTGCTTAACATAATGATCTTACGTTCCATTTATTCTCTACAAATAACATGATTTTGTTCTTCACTGTGAGTGAATAATACTCCATTGTGTGTACAACATATTTTTTATTCATTTCACCTATTGATTGGCACCTAGGCTAATTCTGCAGGTATATCAGTATTTCTACAGTGTACTGACTTCATTTCTTTGGGTGGTGAAATAGCTTTGTCATTTAGTAGTTATACTTTTAGTTCTTTGAGGAACTTTGATTTCCATAGTGGCTATTCTAATTTGCATTCCCACCAACCATGTGTAAAGTTGGAATTATTTCTGTTACTTTAAAAACACCTGACTATTTACGGAATTGAGCAGAAACATATCAACCAAAAGATACATTATCGATAAAAACTACTTTTTAAATAGTGCTTTTGAATATTAAATTTATACATACAACTTAAAATTTGAAAACTGTAAGAATGTAGAACAACAAAATCTCTCTTCTACCCTTTCCTTCCAGTTCTTCAGTCCTGCCTATAGTAACTAGTGTCCCCAGTCTGTTTTGTGTTTGTCAGAGCTATCATATATTTATGCAATCATAGATTTTTCCCCCACACAAAAGCTAAGCACTCTCTGCCTTCTCTTTTCAGTAAGCAACATGCTTGAAGTTTATTCCGTAGACATAAAGCAACTCTACTCTTTAACAGCTGCATATTGGACCAATGAGTGGAAAGAGTAGGTGCATTTAAATGGCCTCACATCAGTGTGCATTTAAGCTGATTCTATTTCATTTTTGTTTATTTGTTTGTTAGTTTTGTTTGGATATTTGCAAATAATACTAGTTAATGATCTTTCAATATGACCCTTTGACTTTAACTGTTTTCAGCCAGTCTGATTTTGCATATTTACAATTCTGAGCGTGGGTTTCTTTCTCAGATAACCAGTGGCTGCAGAGGCTTCGGTTCATCTGAAATCCCATCTGGAGAGAAAAACCTCTGAAATTTCTGGGCAGTGTAAACTTCAGTGACATTGTAATCTTGCCCTCCATGAGATAGATAGCAGAGATACTTCCATTGTTCTCAGATCCCCTCTGTTTGCCAAACATGGTAAAAATGACGCTGCCATTCCAAGCTCAGCTAGAAAACCGGCACTTGGCTATGGCATTGGTGTACAGAAAACTTTGCTCCTTTGACTCCTTGGTGGCTTTCCTTGGTGGCCTCCCTCAAATGCTGGAGGAAAGAGTCAAACAGCTGCTATGGAATCTTGTGGCTACCCATCAGAAAAATGAAGTCCCGGGATTGGTAAGCAGCACATTCTCATGTCTTCTAGTCTTCTTCCCTAAGAATGCAGCATTAATAAGCATTAATAAGCATTAATAAGCACTAATAAGCAGCTGTAGCTATGCCCCGAGACTCACTGGCCAAGAGTATGCTGTGTACCTCTGAGTGTCTTACATGGGGCATGTGCTTAGTAAACAGTTTTCTTGGAGTAATGAGGGTGAATGAAGCTAGGTTTTATTTATGGGCTGCTGGAATTACAGAATTACCTAAAGAATGTAGACGCTGCGAGTGAAGGGCGTCTGCTAGAGGAAAGGAAGGACTGTCAGCTCTAGAACTGAAGAGGAAGGCACACTGAAGGAACTACTGACCAGTTGAGGTAAGAATTTTGGCAGAAATGGTAGAGGTGTGACATAAGAGACAACTCTTGCAAACCCACGTGTAGCATAAGTCCATAAATGATCCATGAGAAAAGCCCCACGGACACTACTAGGAAACCTCTGAGTGCGAGTAGAAGCATTTGCCAGGATTATCTGACTGTTTTCAACCTGAAACTGTTTGAAGTCTCTGGCACTATTATGTAAGGTAGGGGGCAAATGAAAATTCTTGATAAAGGCAAGCCACAGTGGGGTGGGACAAGGATCTAAAATTGTACCTTTTATGATTCAAGCACCAATCTAGGAGTGTGCTAGTCTGTCTGCAAGCATCCTTTAGGAAGGAGTACGACTCTCACAACCATGCTTCCCCGTCTGAAGGGATCTTTACAAACTTGTAAGGCTGTCCAGAGATCTATTTCAAGTCCATGTTGCAATTCCAGGACCAGACTTGAACTCATAACTAAAATACAGATTCGCTCATGCAAATGAGATTGCAGGAAGCCCATTTAACTCAGAGCCATAGAAACATTTTCTTTTTATTAGAATTTTCTTTCAACACTGTTTTTACAAAAAAAAAAATGAATAGCCTTACCTGATTGCTTTGTAATGGAAAGCATGTTAAATTTTCGTCTTTTTCTTTCATTAGCAGATAAATCTATTGAACTATCTCCCATAGATAACACTTTGACATTCCTACACACTGAACCTGAATTTCTCTCAACCGTACATTTAAAACAGAGTAATTCTAGATTTTAGAAGTTGTTCCTTCTCTCCCACCCTTTGCCTTTCCTTCAGGTTTCACACCGCACTCATGTGTCTGCCCCTCCGACCACCCCCACCCTCCCACCCCCTACCCAACCCACATCTGCTCAACTCCATCTCACCACTGAGTGTACACCCAGATATACTCTTGGGTTTACACTTAACAGTAACGAGCGCCTTCCTTTCTTCTCTCGCCTTGCTGTTTACATCATTATCCCAGGCTTGTTCTACCGTGTGAGCATCAACATTTGCTTCCCATTCCCTTCTAACTATCCGCTGAATATAGCCCTGTCTACCTAAAGTATAAGGTGTTCTGGATGATCTTCTGAGGCTAGTGGGCTACATGGAGCCAAATATCCATCTGTACCTCCCTCCGTTTTTCTCCTCCATCCCTCCCTCCTTCCCCTTTCTGTTTTCACAGACTCTATTCTTCTGCCCTTCTTTTCTTCTCCAGCCTTTCCTTTGAGTCTCTGTTCCCCAGATTGCCTTGGCTGTTCTTGAATGCTGTCCTTGGATATGAACTTTGTTATCTCCATACTTATTGGAATACTATTCACCCATCAAATCCGCTTTCCCCTTTTCAAAGCTCGTGGTTATCTTTGGGTGTTCTTATCTCCCCAGCTAAAGGACAATGTGAATAAGGGCAGTTATTATATCTTATTCACATAACAGCTCCTAATTCTCGAGTCAAACTGCCTAAATTGTATTCCTTGTCGTCTTGGTTATTTACTGACTAGTCTTGGTTTTCTCATCTGTAAAAGGGGAGGGAGGTATGGCAGGTCATCCTCTACATGGGGTTTGTGGGCATTAAACAAGAAAGCACACGAAAAGATTAGTATTTGGGATTTTGTAATCATCCAATAAATACTAGCTTTTACAACTGATATTCATCTTGCCACCAAAGTACATCACACAGTGGCCTGATCTTCAGCTGCTCAATCCACATTCACTGGACTTGGCTGAGTCAACTGCAGGATAAGAGAAAGGCTGCGCAGGCAGTACATGGAGAAACTTCCTGGTGTCACTAAAGTCATGTCATAAGGCTGCTACTTACTGTTGTCTGCCAGCCAAATTCTCTCTAAGTCCCTGCCACTCTCTTAGTCCTGCTCCAGAGATCTGTAGGTTTGGCTGAGTATACAGGGGCGGCTTTCCCAGAGTATTCCCTCCTTCTTGCCAAAAAAATCTGACCTGCTGCAGAGAGCAGATTGCTAGCCTTCCTGGGGTCTCCAATGTGATACTAAAACTGTGTCCCACAGATGCCAACCTCCTGTCTGCAATCTTATTGAACAGGCCCCAAAAGTGGTCTGCCAAAAGTAGAGAATTGGCTAAGTAAGACACTCTGCTTTCCTAGGCTGACAGTGTCCATGGCATCATGTGAAGGGTGCTTTCAGCTGGGGCCTCCTCAATACCTAAAGTGCAAAACAGATGCAGTGGGGAGAGATGTGATTCTCAATGGAGCCAGGAAGGCAGGTTTCAGTTTTGTAAAATGAAAAGAAACATTCAGCTATACAGTTTGAGCTTCAGTAAATATCATGAATACTAGAACATTGAGTAGCCAGGGACTCAGGCTTAAATGATCTACGTCCTATTGAAAACAATTGAGAAAGATAAGAAACAATCCTAATAAAGGTAGAACATGTAACCAAAGGCGTCATAGACCAGCCCTGAGACAAACACATAGGAATCTTTCTTCTAATCTAAATTGTATAAAATTTTAGAACTTCGAAAGTCTGACGATAAACTGGATCCTAATAGCTAGCTCACCTGGCTGGAATGGCAATTTCATGAAATAAGTAAACTACTGATGGCAGGCACATGGTCTATTAGTGATCCTCCTGTTTCAGTTAGATGCCGCCGTCTGCAAGGGCAAGAAGTAAGACTTTGATGATAACATTTCCATAAGCAGGTGAGTAAGAGGTGGGAGCATTTCTGAGAAGCTGACCTAGATTGCTCTAGGTGTAGTTCACTTCTCTGAAACAGGAACGCTCAGCGCTCAGGGCTATTCACAGGTGTCTACCTCGGTGCACAGGGCTGCCTGCTTCCAACCGAAAGTGATCTACGTTCATCTCGGGTTTAACCTCAATTCCGATGTTGATTGCCATTTCCAGCAAAGCCGGTTTCCTAGCTGAAGGAAGCCCTTCCCAAAGGGTGAATTCCCTACAGCTTCATTTGTTTAAATTCCCTTAGTGGTCTTTATTGCGCAGGGTGTGGTGTTTTGTTTGCCCCTCCCCCATTTCAAGGTATTAATAATAAGTCAACAAACAAGTAACAAGCACCGAGAAAGCAACACGTCGATTTCCTTGACCACTCAGGGCATGATCTGGGATAGTGCAAGGTGAAGATGCTGTGGCCAGCACAAGAGGCGCCATCGGGGACACGGCAGGGGACTGGAAATGTTGTTGGGGAGAGGACTAGGGACCCTAGGGTTGGGCCCGGAGGGGAATGCAAGGGCGGGGAGGAGGCTCGGGTAGAACCCGACAGGTCTCAGCAGCTCCCCTCACCCCTCTCCACGCCTCCCGGGTTTCCCCCACTGGCTTAGGGTTTCCTGTTTCAGTTCTCGGCGTTCTCCAGCAGCAGGTGCTGGTTTGCCAAGCTCCTCTCCAGTGGCAGCGAAGGAAGTCCAGAGAGCGGAGGGGAGGAACGCGGCACGCAGTAGCTGCAGCGGCTCGAGGCGGGCAGGCGGGGAGGCGGGCGAGCGAGGAGCGTGGCGGCGGGCGGCGGAGCCCCGGGGCGCCTGAGAGCCGCGGCCCTGGCGTGCGGTCCGCCGGGCGTGCGGGCCGGCCAGCGGCATGGGGGAGCGTCCCGCTCGGCCCGAGCCCTAGCGGCGGCCGCGGCGGCCCGGCGCTGAGGCGAGAGGCGGCCGCCTGGCGGAGGGAGCCCGGGGCCGGCCCGGCTTCCAGAGCATGCCGTGATGGCTGCGGAGAAAACACTGCAGGTGGGTGGCACCGAGGCCCGCGGGGTGTGCGGAGGGCCGGGGTGGCCGCGCTAGCCTTTCCTCGCCGTCCTCAGTGTGGCTTGCACCCGAGCGAGCGGCGCGGGAGGCCCGCGGGGCAGGGAGGCCGCGCCCGATCGCCGAGCTCAGGCTCCGCCGGGGTCTGAGCGGCCGCGCTCGGGGAGCTCCAGGCCCAGGCGGCTCCGACCCCCGAGGTCGAGTGGCGCAGCGCCCGCCGCCGGGAACGCCGAGCGGGAAAGCCAAGCGCATCCTGTCCGCGGGCGGCGCCAGCCCCTTAGGGAATTCGACGAGGGGAGGCCGGGCCCGGCGGCCTAGAACGGCGGTCCAGTAGCTCCCGCCCGCCCCAGGGCCAGGGCCGGCGAACATGGAGGCGGGCCCGGTCGCCGCCGAGGGAAACGGACCCACGGCTGTGATCCTGCCGCTCGGACCCTCGCGCGCTCGTGGGGTGAGGCGTCGCCCGGCATCTCCATCCTGCCCCGGCCATTCGCTTTCATTACCATCTCTCCACCCGTCCTCTGGCGAGCCCTAGGGAAACCGACCTTCCACCCCTCGCCTGGTCTCCGTCCTCAGCCTCTTGCCCAAAGCCCGCGCCCATTTCAGCTAGGCTCATTTTTAACTCCCTTTGAGCGACAAGGTGTTACTTAACTTGGAGAAATGAATCCCGCTTTTCCTCCCTACACTGTTTTATCCTTTATTGTCCCTTAAAATCCTTACAAACAGCGGTTGCTTCCAAGCACTGATTACTCTAACTGGGTCTCCTGCTGCTTTGGGTATCCGTTAACACTGGGGGTTTGTGTTCTCAGTTTTGTGATAAAGAGATGAAGCCGTAATCCACATTTAAGGAAAGTTCTCCTATTGGTTGCAGGACTGTCTTGGAGTATCTCCAGCTCCATCAGGCGCTTATTGATTCAGATTTTTTTTAACCGCCTTAGAATAGATAAAGAGATAATTGGGCCTAAGCGTTGTATATTTAGAAATCTGAGAAAGTTGTACAGTTCTTCACTCATTTCCTTATTGAGATTTTCGTGTCTACTTCAAATATAAACAGAAACCAGGAGACCTACCTAACTTTTTTTTTTGGGGGGGGCTTTCCAAGACCCATTTAAAAAGACTACAGCTAGAAGCAGCGGGACGCATGCCTGTGAACCTAGCACTCAGCTAATGCAACAGGATCCTAAGTTCGAGGCTAGCCAGGGTTGAGTAGGAGGATGTATCAAACAAAATAATGGGACAAGAGATAACCTAAGTTTATTTATTCTCTTACATGTATAATTAATTGATTTTACGGCTTCTTAAATCTTGGTAGTCTCTGACTTCTGAATAGATGGCCCAAGGCCATTCTCTTTTCAGACATTTCTTTCTGTTCTTGCACTTCAGCGTTGCTAAGTCTACCCACTTGAAGGTACCATAGACACATCAAAATGACCTGTTTGGTTGAATCTGAATTCATGACTTGAACTATTTGAATATTTTTTTCTTGGAGAATCGGTTTTACTTTCCTAGCAAGTTGCAGTTCTTCTAGTATCTGACCATTAAGAAGAGTAAACACGCCTTTAGTCCCAACATTTGGGGGGCAGAAGCAGGCAGATCTCTTGAGTTCTAGGCCAGCGTGGTCTATATAGCAAGTTCTAGGTTGGTCAGGGATATAATGTTGGTATCCTTGCCTCCAAATAGGCAAAAACAAAAACAAAAGAGGAAACATTGTAAATAAAATTAATGACTACTTTCTTTTCTCTTTGATATTTGGGGTTGAATTTTGGAATTTTCTGAATGCTAGGGTTTCTAAACACTGACTTTTAAGCCCATAACCCAAGTGAATGACAACAAAGAGATCAATATTTTTTAACTTCTATTTAATAATGAGAGTCTAATGGAACTATTTTGTTGTAATGGAAATTGACACTTGGAATGTTTGTGTACTGGGGGAGGCACTTTTATTACTCATTTCCTTTTACCATCTTTTTAAATGATTACAATAAAAATGTCCTGTTTTATATTTGGGGGCTCTCTGGAGACATCTTAATGGGTTACAACTGCCAAATTAGACCCCAAGTGGTTAGTATAAAATTATCCTTAAGACATTTTCTACTCCAAAATTGAATTACCTTGTTATTCTAGCCGAGTTCAATGGTTCTTGCATTTAACTACTGCATATGTCTAAAAGTGTTGCTGTCAGTATATACTCGGTGATTTGCATAAGTGTAGAAGGGTTGCAATTCTTTTGCATTCTGATTTCAAGTTTTAAAAAAATAAGATGTTGAATTCTTTTAAAATTTTTAATGTTAGAATGTAAAATTATAAACTGGTCTTCCAGTTATTGTTCATTTAAAGTTGGTATACTTCTGTTTCATTGTTAAATAATTATTTAGGTATAGAGTAAGATCCCTAACCTCTGGAGAACTTCTTACTAACAGAACATAATGTTTAATGGAAATCTCTTAAGCATTGCGAGTGAAGTAGTGAAAAATTCAGATTCCATATAAGGCTTCACAATTAAGTTCAAGTAGATAGCACCATGTGAGGGTCATGTCCTAGGACCCGGGCTGGAAAGCAGAGTCGGTGGGCCTGTGGCATGTGGCAGTCATATGGTATTGTTTGTATTAGGAAGACAGGTAATAAGTGGGTGAATAATTAACATTTCTTGAAGGAAGATTCCAGGTTTAGTCTTTAACTATTGAGAGCCTGGAGGTTGACCTGCAGTGAACCAAATATTCCAGAAAAGCTTAGTGTGTTTTAAGTCAGCCCATGGGCCTGCAGCAGTTTCCCTCCAGTGGACAGTGGTAGGATGAGGTTTCAAAGGTAGCCATGCTACATCCTACTGTGACGATATGAATGTCTCTGTAACTTTACCATAGATTTGCCTGTTACTGTTAAGATGGAACAGTACAGAGCCATCAGCCTTCTAGGGAGTTTGTTTTTAAGAAGGCAGACCACTTTCCCAAAGATGTGGAGTTATATTGTTTAAAGAGTTGAATCCTTCCTTCTGGTTCCTAGAATAACATGCACCAAGGATTTACTTATGGTAATGACTATATTCCAAGTATTTTCTTTTTTTAAATGTTATTTTATGTACTCATCCTCCTGCTGTCAGGCACTTACACTTCCTAATATGAACATCATAATAACTTTTATCAAATAACTCAGTAAACACTTGTTTTGTATCTGTGGTTTAAGAATATATTTCTAAGCATAGCGATGGAAAAGAATGCATGTTTTACCACAAGGTGAATTGATATGTAAACCCATTAGCAAAGAGTAAGAAGACTGTGGGGCAGTAGTGGTACTCACCTTTAATCCTAGCACTCAGGAGGCGGAGGTGGGTGTAGTTCTGAGTTTGAGGCCAACCTGGTCTATAGAGCAAGTTCCAGAACAGACAGAGCTGCACCAAGAAACCCAGTCTCCATTAACAAAGAAACAAACTAGTAAGAAGGTTGATTTTATCATGCTTTAATTAAAGATTAACTTTAAAAATCTTTGACAGTTGGGCAGGTAAGATTGCTGCCAAGCCTGAAGACCTGGATTTGATTGACGGCACCAACAAGGTGGAAGGAGAGAATCAGCTCTCACAGGTTGTCCTGTGACCTCCTGTGAGCACTGTAGTGTGCACATATAAATTAATGGTCCAGGTGACTGAGTTACGTAGCTCTGCCGAATGTCATTTGTGTGAGGTGTGATAATGCCAGGAGCTTTGATGTTGACTCACATCAGTGACGGGGTTTTGTCTGTCAGTAGCTTCTCTTTAGTGACACTGTCACTCACTTTCTCTAATTTACAGATGATATCAGCTCTGCATTGTGAAACTAGATGATAGCTAGCCAACCTTGTACCTAAAAAGTCAGTGACCCGGTGGATCTGTCCAGCCTGTTCCCCACATGAGGCCCAGGATGACTAAGGATGGGGCCCAGCACAGCACTCTAGACTTGCTTCAAACATAAGGGGTTTGGTTCATTTGCTTTGCTAATTCCATTGTGTAGTTTTCAAGCTCTGCAAATCATGTTGTGTGTTACTGTGTCAGAAGCTTGGACACATATGGTAGAGGATGTTAAGATATAGAGGTTGAAGAATGAAGGGTTGTGTTGTAGGGAAAAGGCATATGCAGCCTCTGACGTCAGCCTGCCATAGCCCTGTCATTTCTGGGTCTTATCCTAAATAAAATTCTTCACTTTATTTCTGTTCCTACCCATCAAACACTATCTACTTTGTAGCTTTACTTTTACTGGGACAAAATAATAAATGAGGGCTGATAAGACTGCTCAGTGTAAGGCGCTTGCTTCCAGGCCTGACATCCAAAATCAAGAATCTACAGAGTGGAGGCAGAAAACTGTCTCTCATGGGTTGTCCTCTGACCTCCACAAGTACTATTCTCACACACACACACACACACACACACACACACAGAGAGAGAGAGAGAGAGAGAGAGAGAGAGAGAGAGAGAGAGAGAGAGACAGAGAGAGAGACAGAGACAGAGAGAGAGAGAGACAGAGAGAGAGACAGAGACAGACAGAGACAGACAGAGGGAGAGGGAGAGAGACAGAGACAGAGAGAGAGAGAGATACAAGGCATTAAACCACACTCAACAGTATCATTGGTTTGATTGCACAGGAGATTTTATTTCTTTTGCTTTTTACTTCCTGACTTTTAGTTGTATTGGGAGGAACTGAAGTTGCCAGATGTAAAACTTCTGTAAAATCAAGCTTTTATTGTTACAAATTTACAAGCTTATATTTTTAGATTTTTCAGAAATCCTTTAAATCTATTACTTTGTGTCTTTTAGGATGAAGCTAAAATTAGTTTTTATTCTTAGTCATCTGTGCTCATTTCCTATTCAAAGTTATGTGGGCTTCATTTTACCCTCTTCTGAGAGTTACTCTGTTTCAGATCTTGGCTTTTACTTCATAAGTTATTTTAATTGTTTCATTCACTTACATTAAATGGTTTGCTCATATAATGGAAGCCATCTCATTGGAACTTACCCTTTTTTAACTAGGTGTGTCCTTCTCTGTGGCCTGATTGAGTTGATCATAAACATTACTTTCTGGGATTTTCGTTATAATTTTAAGATGACTGGTACAGCTACAAACAACTTGAAATGTACAATAAATGGCTTTTATAGATGAAATATTCCTGGTTTTGCTGAGACAAAATGTGCCTAGAGTACCAGAAGTCATGGGTTTAAAGTCCAAGTCTATACAAGTGCTCACTCAGTAAACTAGGATATTTTTGTAAATGCTATCTCAGTTATTTTTTTACTACTTCAACCTAGCTTTTAAAATTAAAATTGCAGTGTGATATTTTATCACATTTGTAAAACATTGAAAAGGTATAAAATAATAATGAAAACATCTATAATTCTTACCTAAAGATAACTTAAAATGTTAACTAGTTATATATTCCTTGTTTTTACTTTAAAATTCCTTTAATCATTATAAGCACAGACTTCAAAAATGTTCCTGCTCTTTATATTCCTTTAAGGGGTTCTTTTTACTGCCTGGATGACATTGAACATATTCAAATATTACAATTTGATTTTTAAAAAAGACTCAAATAAGATTAGAAATGAAAAAGAAACATTAAAACTGATATCACGAACATAAAAACAGATTACTTGAACTTATGAAGAACTGCATGCTCCCAACTAGGAAAACCTAAAACAAGTGGAGACATTTCTGGACACAAAGATCCCAATAAAATTTTTTCCCCATAAGAAATAATTGAGGGACAAATTTCTCAGTATAAAGCTCTGTGCCCAATGTACCTTCTTATGAATTTTGTTTTTATTTTTATCATTTTAAAACCATGTGCATTTATGTGAGTATATGCACATAAGTGTCCAGGTCAGAGACCAGAAGAAATGTCAGATGCCCTAGAGCTGGAGTTAGAGGCACTTGTAAGTTACCTGAACTGAGTGCTGGAAACTGAACTCAGGTCTTTTAACTGCTGAAGCATCTCTCCAGCCCATATTTTAAGCACATTGTCTGGTATGTGATCACAGCAGCTGACCTCTGGAGAAGGTACACTAGTTGGCATTCCTGTAAGCATCCTATGAGTGTCCATTTCTATGCACCTGTCAGTGTTTGTGCCCACAGTCTGGTTGATTTGCTACCTGTGAGTGCACATAGTGCTCGGAAGCAGATTTTACAGTCAGGGGACCAGACTGAGCTCCTGTTGTGTTGCTGCCTGGCATGGATGAGATTTGGGCTGCATTTCATTTTCATTTCCTTAAGTCTCAGGTTCCTGGTCTATTAAATGGTGATAGTAACAGCTGTTAGGATATGATCATGTAGTATGACTGTTGGGAAGGACTGGTGGTACACACTGAATCACAGAAGCCCTTAACTGTCATAGTTATTAGTAACAGCTTCTCATTATTTTATAGGAACATAGTCTCATTATGTTAACATAATGCCCCAAGTAAAAAATTACATACCATGAAAACATACTTGATGAATCGCTCGATGAAGTGATTAGAATGTTATATAAGTGACTATATGTTCAATATAATAGCCCGTTACTCAGCTTGTTACATTCGTTATCTCTTTAAAGTGAACTGCTTAGTTTACAAATGCTGGTTCCATATGGACACACTTATTTACTAAATCGTTGCTTCCCTACAGCCTTAGCCATTGTTTACCAAACCCAATGGGTTAAAAGTTTTCCCAAGAAAAATAAATGGGGTTACCAGGGGCTGGAGAGATGGCTCAATTGTTAAGAGCACTGATTGCCTTTCTAAAGGTCCAGAGTTCAATTCCCAGCCACCACATGGTGGCTCACAACCATCTGTAATGGGATCTGATGCCCTCTTCTGGTGGGTCTGATGACAGTGACAGTGTACTTATTTTAAAAAGAAAAAAAAATGTTAATTTTTTACACAACGAATTCAAATTTCTTCCAAAAGACAGAGATAAACTAATTCTCTACGCATAAGCACACACACACACACACACACACACACACACACACACAAGAAGAATAAAAAAGAGTTATAGCAGCTATATTTACCTTTGTAACCTGTCTCAATTAGCATGTCTCTCCTGACAGTCGTACATATTAGTGAGTTGATGAATTTATTGGATACTGGCTTAAACCCCCATTGGCTTTGGATTGGTAATCTTGCCCCTTGTCATTTTCTCACTTTTCATCAAAGTATTACTTTAAAACTATTACTTGTGCAGACTTGCAATAAAGTTTAACTAGGTAACATGTAATTTATATGTCCTGAATTTTAGTTAAATGACTATCAGTTAGATAAACTTTTAAGTCATTGTTTGATTTCTTGCAAGTCAAAATGATTCTTTGGGGATATTTTTAAATACATGATTTTATCCAGTAGTGATATCTGGGGGAACTAATATGGCTTTAATTTTCAATAGTTAATTTGTAGGCCCATGAAGCAAACTAACTGAAGAGTATGGCAAACAGCAGTATATTGCTTTTGGCGACATGGTGGGTAGAAAGGACAAGGTTAGTGAGACCGTTCTGTAGGAAGGACGGCTGTTCTTAGTCTGTCCCCAGCCATGCGTTCTACAGGAAACTTTTAACATCTCCCATCCGAGTCATGAAAAGAAAGAAATGGCGCTATTTAAAGGAAACACCAGTTCCCTTTTAGGCACTTGTTTTATTGTCTTGTAAATATTGTCTTGTGATTTCATTTCTTCTCTCCACCAGTTTCCCTGTCCCTGACAGAGTTTCACTATGGCCTTTGGCTGTCCTGGAACTCACTGTGTACACAAGGCTGGCCTCAAACTCACGAAGATCCACCTGCCTCCACGTTCCTAGCAATGGGATTAAAGGATTGCACCCCAACACTTGCTACCTCCCATATTTCTGCCCACCAGTAAATCAATGGATTTCTTCTAAATTGCTGGTTGCCAACAATTTTCATGCATTTTTTTTTTTACCAGTTACTAACATCTTCTAATTAACATCACTAGCTGGAGTCTCTTCTGGCATCATAACCTTGTTTTTTTTCTAACAAAACAATATACTGTGTTTTTGGCTTTTCTGGACTAAATGTTACCTCTTTTTCCCTCGAGAAACATTGCTCTAGATTATTTTTGTTTTACAAGTTAGTAGGATGATATCACAGACAAAGGAATATAATAGAGCATGTGAACTCTGAAGGCATTTGATTTGCGGCTCTGTAAATGGGAGAACAGCTTGTAAGGTACAATAATAGGCTTTTCCTGAAGGGTGTTCTTTTTTCTGTATTCATAAGAAGAAAACTTTAGAGTTATATCCATGTGATATGAGTAACCAGCGTGAGCTGTTTGTTTCCTTGGCTCTTTAAACAAGTGGTGTGTGGGACCCAGTGAGGCCGTGGCCTGCATGCTATTCTTTCTTTAGGTTAATAGAGAGAACCTTTATAATTATTCTATTAAGAATATAAAATAAATACTATAAATCAAGCTTTCTACTTTCGGTACTGTAGTTTCCATTACTAACATTTTAAAGAATATGCTTCTGCCTTTCCTGTGTGGCAGGTACGAAGTTACTGTATGTATTAATCCCACTGGTGGTTCTAGACACTATGCTGAGGAGCTGAGAGAGGACGAGCAGCTTCTCTGGGCACCAGGTTATTCCAGGCAGCAGGGTATGGTACTCTTTCTTATACTCTAAACTGTAAGTGTATAATTGATTCTAGCCTTGTTCATCCTCTTCTCGTTAGATTCCTGCTGCAGTTAAATGTACCCTAGGACTTACAGTAAGTATTCAGAGACAAAACCAGTGAATCATCTCTAGAAATAGAGGCACCTAAATAGCAACAAGTGATTCCATCTGCTTCTGTGGCATTGAGAGATACTGTTGAATGAAATAACCACATCTCTTTTAAGTCAGCAAACCCTGGAGTCTGTGTGTAGCAAATGGATAAGTTACAGAAAATGACAAGTCCTTCCCTCATGTTTATACATTAGATAACTTAATAGTATATTCATATTTGAGTTAACTAAGAACATACAGGATCACGTTTGGTGCAGAGGTTCACTATGTCGTCTAGGGTACTAGAACTCATGACCCTCTTACCTCTGCCTCTAATATCTGACCTGCTTAATAGATCATTTTAATACAACCAACATTCCTGGTTTTCTTCTGAATATATTTCTACAACTGATATTTGCAAGGCAGCACATAGTATGGTGCACATGTGATATGAAAATATAGTTAATACTGACTTGTTATTACGCATCTATTCTAAGGGCTTGATCATTAATTTTCAAAATCAACCATCTTATATGCCTTTATTTTCCACAACTGGGGATAACCAGGCATGGAGAGATTAATTTACCCAAGACCTTAGGTAGGTCAATACATGGGTAAGTAGACAGACACATACATGTAATCTCTTAGTGAATTATTAGTAAATATAGTCATATATATATTTTTATATCATATGTAGCATTTAAAAATGTAGTCATTCCTCTTACCGTATATCAGGGTCAGCACATACTCATGTATGTGCACACAGGCTCGTGCCATCGCGCGTGCGTGAACACACACACACACACACACACACATTGTTCTTTTATATTTCAATATGACTAGTTAAACGTTACGGAGCAGGTATAAAGGCTGATGGGGCAGAGGCACTCTGTTTCTTTTACATTGTAATACATGTACACACACACATCTGGAACACTCAAGAGTCTCAGAAAAACATGAAAGGACAAGTTGAGTTGTTCACTAAAGTTTCATGTCTAACGTCTAACAAGTATTTTCTAAGAGATTATCAATAGGTAATCAGAAAATATGAGTGAAAGAAATATTCCCTTATATTTCAGTATTCACAGCAATGAAAACAAAACAGCAAAGTATTTTAAGTTTCTTGAGAAATATATGACCTATGAAAGGGCCCATGGAAAGATGAAGGAGACATCAGTGGACTCGGTGTCATGAGTCACGCTGCTCAGCACCACAAGACTCAGTGTCTTCAGTGGGGCCTCTTACGGAAGGGCTGCTGCAGGATCCCCAGCAAGTTCACAACAGCATTTTTGCTAAAAATTTGGTCAAGACAACTAACACAGATCTGGAAGAATGTACATAGACCCATGGCCAGGATATGAATGTGGAAAGAGCAGAAAGGATAACAGGAAAAGACTGTACATAGTGGACCCAGCCTGCTATAGCCTACAGTTGTGCAGTTGTGGTTAGGTACAGAGATAGAGAAAGATCAGGAGCACGGAGCAGAGAAGTAAGCCCACGTTTAGAAGGTGGTATATAAGACTGGGACAGTAGCTGTCAAACCCCAGTAAACCCTCCAGTAGAATTCCCACCTCAGAGTAAAGGCCAAATTCTTTCTATGACCTACAACCTGGGGGCTCAGGACCACTACGAGGATGTGAAAATGTGGACTTGGTAAATCAGAATCTTGAGGATTTTTGTCTGATTCGAATACAGTGTCAAGTTTTTAGAAGCATTGCCCCTTACCACTCTGGTTTCTCTGTCATTATTTCAGTTCCTTGTCACCGCTGCCTGACCCTCTATACACTCTGTGACTTAAGAGAAGAGGATGCCCTTTGACACTTGCTGTATCCCAGTGCAAGACACCTAGGACGCACTCAGTTTAGAGTAAAGCTGCTATTAAAATAGGTCTAGAAAAATTTTCAAGAAAGAGCAAAATTACAATGGGTTCTTATGATTCATTGTAGCTTTGCCGTATAAAGTTCCCACAAACAATTAATGAGAGAATGCTGAGCCATTTCCTCCCACATTGTCTGTGGAAGATACTTTCTAAGACCATAGTGGGTTTTCAGATAGTGTGAGTGATAGCTGTGTAGACGTCATTCGTTAGATCTCGAAGACTGATCTAATGATGGAAAGTCCTTTAATTATGATATCGTTAGGATTATTCTTTTTAGCCTGCTTTACCAAGCAGCTTTAATTAGTTTGCCATGTGGAATTAACACAAAAACGTAACAGACCTGTGTGTAGCTTAAGAAGCTGGACTTGCCTTTACAAGGCCTTTCGTAGACTTACCGATCAGATCAGGTACATTGTGCTCCAGGAAAAAGACAGAGGCAGTAAGTTCTACCCCATTGGGCTCTGCATAACTATGAATCCAAAGGAGCATGCGGGACTCAGAGTCTTGGGCTTCCTTGAGTGTTAGCCACACCAGAAACTCTACTCTGAAATGCTCCTCACTCTGTCACATAATGATAAACTCTTTGAACAGAGTAGCATTTTTGTATTCAAATCGGCAAGGACCTTTTTTTTTTTTTAATGCTTGAATTTTTACGAGAGGATCTTGAGGTTTAAGTGCACTGCTGCATGCTAAATCATCTGTACAAAGGAGGAGCTGGGCAGACAGTAACTCTGCTCTCAGGAAGCTCATCCGCCTCATAGATCAGCGCAGCTTAGACAGACTCAGGTTATAGAAGCTCAAGTCGTTGGGAATCTTTAAGCATTAAGAAGATCTTATGGAAAAGTGAGCCTTGGATTTGACTTAGGGTGACAGGTGTGATCAGGATGAGAGCACCTCGGGCAAATCTCTTTAAGTTCTGCACCTTTGGTTTTGCTGTCTCTTTACTACAAGTGAGACAAGAAGTGTGACTATAGGGCCAGAGGAAGCCCTATCATCTTGAAAACAAAGACAATTAGCAACTCGTGATTTGAAGCTGTTTAGCCTGAGAATGATGTCATTGGAAATGACTTTGTCAGGAGGACACCTGGAGTGAGTGATTAAGGAGGTAAATAAGAGAAAAGTCTCTTAAGCCTGAGGCGAGGGGATTTGCCTGCCTGGAGGTTATTCATATGCAGGAGGAGAACAAAGTTGAGAAGAGAAAATAACCGGGATTTAGTTAACTAGGACTTAATGAAAGAGCTGAACACTGGGCAGAGGTGACTAGTTTCTAGGTGACTAGTTGCCACACGAAGAGCTCCTTAATCAAGTGAGAACCAGCACACAGCTCACGAGTAAATACAGACCTGGGCTGTGTTTTCCAAGGCTGAACATTTGTTGCATGTATATTTTTGTTTTATCAACATGAAAATTAACCTGAAACGTGAGTTATCTTTTGTTTTAATGTTATTCACTGCCACTTTCTTCTCTTCTGCTTCTGTTATATCACCTCATCAGATAACCTCCAGCCCACTCTATGTAACTCTGAGAGAACTGCCAATCACAGCCCCACGTACCTCTGGCCACACTATTTAGGTGAAAGGATGAGTGACCTAAAACTGCACTTCTAAGGCTGTTTCAGGAATTTGAATAGCCATTCCAGAGTCTTTAGATGAAAGCATTCCAGAAACCTGACATGTCAAACCCTGAGTTCTGTCCTGCCTTTCAGAAGGTTTAAAAGTTGAGTTCTTTATTTTTTTTTTTTGATCCTTGTGTCAGTCAGGGTTACTGTTGCTGTGATGTAACAGAGTGACCAAAGCAACTTGAGGAAGAAAGGGTTTGTTTGTTTTACATAATACAAGCAAAGGACCACTGAAGGAAGTCAAAGCAAGAACTCAAACCAGGTAGGAACTTGGAGGCAGAAGCTGATGCAGAGGCCAAGGAGGTTTGCTGCTTACTGCTCCATGACCTGCTCAGCCTGCTCTCTTACTGAATCAAGAAGCACTAGTCTAGGGATAGCACCACCGACAATGCTCTAGGCTCTCCCACACTATACACATCAGTCATTAATTAAGAAAATGTTCTACAGGCTTGCCTACAGCCTGATCTTATGGAGGCATTTTCTCAAAAGAGGTTCCCCTTTTACAAACTACTCTATAGCCTGTACCAGGTTGACATAAAATTAGCCAGTGTAAGCCTGTAAGCTTTTTATAAAATGTATTTTTCTTTAAAAGTTTGTTTTTCCTGTGGATAAAGAGTTAAAAAAAATACACATGGGTTATTTCTTACTGTGTTGTGTGCTTGTTTTTTGAGACACCGTCTCACTCTGCAGCCCAGGTCAGCCTTGAACTCAACATCTTCCCTTCCAAGTGCTAGGTTAGCAGCTGCGAAGCCAGTGCACCTACTTCCTACTCCCCTGTTCTTTCTACTTTTATTTACTCTTGGTATATACTCGTGGTTCTTTTAGGAGCAAATAAGTCTTATACTAAAGATTTTTGATAATTCCTTCTTGGTATGGATTGAGAAAGATGTTTTTATTATAAAACAGTACTTTTTTAATTAGTCACTTTATTTGTTTACATTTCAGACCAGTACTGGTTTGTTTTATGGCTCGAAATGAGTGTCTTGATTATTTTAACCTACTTCCCTATCTGCCAACCATGTTTAACTTAACAGTGGAAACTGCCAAGTGGGAGCAGAGGATATGTTTGGGATCTGAGCTCTGCTCTGTGTTCCAGCGGGCTGTTCCCATTGGTTTTGTTTCCATCTGAATTGTAATGTATTAGTGTACGCTCTGTTGTTTGTTTACTTTGCTGTGCGAGGTGTGGTGTTTGTTGGTCCAGCTGGCCTCCAGTTTGGGGTTCTGCCACCTGCACGTCCTGAGTGCTGAGATGGTGGGCAGGTGCCACTACATCTGGCCTCTTAGTATATTGCTGGCCAGCCAATATGAATATTGTTAAATAATGAGCTTTGTTTAATACAAAATTATTTATATTCGATGACTTTCCTTATTAGAAGGTTCCGATTACAGCTCTTGTCTCTTGTCTCACAGCTGATGTTAAATATAAGATGTACTTTATTATATTTTTGGTTGGATTATATTCAGGGCCAGATCCAAACATAAACTAATGTTGAAGTTTTCATGCTCTGCCCCCTCTTCACTGGTCAAAGGAACTAAGGAGAATGTATATTTCTTCAGAACATTCTAGAATCACCATATAAAAAGTGATATCAGCTCTTGGCATTCAGTTGATCCTGTGACTTTCTTTTAACTGATACTATGTAGTAGTTTGTATTTAGTTCATACAGTTAGTATTCTCAGTGTGGTGGTTCAAGGTTTCAGATAACACACAGAAAAATAGTTTCATGTGCAGAAGGTCTCATGCCTTCCTAACAGAAAAGCTCAGATATGGCTATTAATACCTAGTTCATGTTTTAAACTCTGTTTATAAGTTATCTTTGATTTGGCTGGTTTGTTTATTTTTTAATACCCTGAGAGATAACAAATTAGAATAATCTTTCATGATACTGCTATGGGAATCAAGAGTGCTCATATATTAAAGGGAAAGATAACACATCAAGGGAAAGATAACAGAAAGTCAATTTGAGTCACCTCTGGTCAAGAGACTTGTTTCCAAACACAACCTCAAGACAGGTTGTATCGCTTTCCTGCCTCAAGGCCTGATTTTCAAATGATAGATTCACCCTTTGCATTGTCAAATTGTAGGGAACACCAAAAGCTGTGCTGGCTCCTTTTCTTTGTGTTACTTTGTTTTGTTTCAGTCATATAAGTCTTTTGCAATGACCCAAACAGAGCTCATGAGGGTCAGCTGGTTTTGTTTGTCCTGCAATGAGAAGTGGACTAGGTAGGCCTATGTGACTAAAAAATGCCAGACTGGGCCCTTTTCACCTACAGATGTTTTAATGTGCTTAACATTATCCAATACTGGCAACTGAGAGGGTATAAATATCGCAGCAGGATCTGATTAGTTTTTTCAGATCACTGCCTTTATTTGCTGTTGGGGGGGGGGGGACTTAATCCAGTGCTGTGTAGTTCAGGCTTCCTGCTGCGCTCTGGGGTAGTTTTTTTTCTTTGTGATCCCTCCCCTCTGGCATTAAAGCTATAAACTAGTAACTATGGTAGCAAGTATTGAAGAAAAGGAGAAAACTAAGAGGCATGTAAGTGTCCATTCATACTAGAAAGTTTCCTTTTACAAACAAAAAGAAAAGGCCTTAATATTAATACTGTTCTCACCCTGTCTTCTACTTCGGTTTTTGGTTAGAGCTGTAATTACTTTGCATGGATTTATGCTGTCTTAATCATATTTATCTGTTGTAGGCCTTATTGCTTTCAGAGTTGATACCCTTTTCCTCCACCTTTTAAAAGAGCTCTGGGAACGGAAGGAGGTAGAGATAAACCCTAATTTTCCTCATTTCTGTGATACACATATGTTTACCCCAAATCGAGGCTTTGCATTCTATGTACTTGACCTAGTAATTTGCAATAAACTGTGACGATAAAGACACTTTATCTTGATTTTCAATGAGCTAATAAATTCATACCAGAGGTTTAACTGCTTCTGCTACATCACAACAGTGTTTGGCGGAAAATAGTAGCTCTCAATTCAGAAATTAATACAACATCAAAAATCTAGCCATTGAGTTTTATTCAACAATATTGTCACTGGGCTGACAAGATGGCTCAATGGGTAAAGGAGCTTGCGAAGCCCAGCAACCTGAGTTTGATCACTGAGTCCTATGTGGTGGAAGGAGAGAACCAGCTTAAGAAAGTTATCCCCTGAGTGCCACACTCACACAGGCTCACGCACGTGGACACACAAACACACACACACACACAACTTCAGTAAATATTAAGTTCTATATTACTTATAGAGGGAAAACATCCATAGACATGATGACCTACAACGTCATACTATATCTTTTAATTCTGGAAATAGATACCAGGCTTTTAGTCACCATGGTGCATGTTTTTAGTGAGTTTTAGCTGAAAAATTTAAGTGTATGAAATAGATTTTTCATTTTGTAAATAGAGAGAAACCTGATTTGTGTCTGAGTGAACATGAAGAGGACAAGGGCGGAAGTCCCCAAGAGAACTTCCTTGTCCTAGGTTTTCACAAATGGTCCCACTGTGTGTTAAAAGGGAAGCTGACTTAGGTTGTTTCCAGTATTTTAGTTTTATATCTTTAAAGTCTGGGCTCTGCATAAATTAGTAGTTCTTAGCCTATTCTGGAATTTTATTTGCATTTCAGTGAGAATGGAGTGTGTATGTGTAGCAGTGTGTACAGCTGTATATGTTCATGTGCATAATGCATACATGTGTATGTGTTGCTTCTTCTATACTACACATGGCTAGTCTACATCACATAAGTAGAGCAGCTGTAGATTTGCTCCAGTAAGGAAATACTAATGTTTTCATAATCTAGCCCACTCAAGCAATAGCCTGTGCAGCACTCAGAAGCAAGGAGCCCATGGAATTATAAACGCTCTCATGTGGAACATAGAAATAAATCAAGGGTACTTATTTAGTAAACTTTAGATGGCCTTCAAAATTATCCCAGAATTTCAATTTCTTTTTAGTACTAACATATTCTAGACTTAAATTTGAGTATTACAACTTGCAAATTTTATGAAATACCTTTTTTAGCAAATATGTTATAAAAGGTTTTGTTTTACTTAATTAGATATGGCTACCAGTATCTATAATAAGAGAGTTTTACATTGTTATATTACATAGTTCAGCCGGTCTGGTGTAATGATTTTAAGTTGAAGTTAGTTTTGTTTAAATGTACACTTTTATGTTACTTGTTTTCACAAACTTAGACCATATTAGTATTTTATTTTACTATATTTCTAGAGAACTTTTAAAATTAATTTTATTTGTAAACTCGTATACCTTTTATTTTGCCATTTTCACCAGCTCTCTTTAAGTTTTATTATCTTGTAACACGTTAGTAGATACTTTTTGTTGTTGTTGCTGTCTTTTTTTTTTTCTTCAAGACAGGGTTTCATAGTGTAGTCCTGGCTGTCCTAGAACTCACTCTGTAGACCAGACTGGCCTATAACTCAGAGATCCACCTGCCTCTGCCTCCCTAGTTCTGGGATTAAAAGGTGAGCACCACCACTCACCACCGCCCAGCTAACAAATACTTGAAAGTACAGGTTTTCCACCGTAGCCAGAGAAATAGATTAACCATAACTTGTGCCTCATCTCACCAGTAAGTGATCTATTAAAGGAAATTGCTGCAAGAGTTAGCTGCTACTTTGACACACCTCATTTTCTTTCTCTCTCAAAGAAAAATGAAACACTAATAGACTAATATATAGGCTCAACTTTTTTGGAAACATGCAACTTTTACTACTTTAAAATATAATTGCTTTCTTTGTTTTCGTGCATTAAAAACAGAGGAAGGGCTGTAGCCTGCCCAAGCCAGGTGTTTCTTGTTGGCAGCCTGCTCCCTACTGACTGCTCTCACAGAGCAGCTGCCCTCTTGTCAGCTTTGTATGGCCTATTGTTGCTGCACACCCCTCGTTTAATACACATGCTGCCCGGGGCAGACCCAAGAATGACATCAACTTGCTTATCTTAGAAACCTACGAACCTGACGCAGGGTGCTGAGGTTGTCTTGCATCTGCCTGACTAACTAATTGTGAGCTTTCTGGCCTGTGATTGGCTGTTGCTCCACTCGGTAATAGGTTAAGCAAAGACATTGCCATTCCATCTGTTCAACCACTCATTGTTCTTCTTGCCTGCCTGGAAGTCTGCAGCTAAAATTGTTGTTACTGCTGGAGCTGCCACAGAAACCAATGTCTTTGTATTTTCCTGCTAACGTAAGTATCTTACTACTTAGTGCTTTTAGAAGTTAAACTTTGCTGTAAAGGGTATGTTAGTGCCAGTATGCTGAAAGAACCTGGTTCTTTCTGTAAGAATATATCTGTGAAACAGAGTTTTATATTATTATGTTTTTGCATATACTTACTTTTAGCTTAGTGAATGCATGTAAGCGATGGAAATTAAACACAATCATTTGAAACTTAAGATAAGTTATACAGAAGTTCTAACATCCTGCTAAACAACAAATTTAGATTTTCTCTTGTCAAATGCTTTTGTTTCATACGGCATCCCTGTGAAGTGCTAGTCAGGTTCAGTGGATTGTTTCTGTTTTGTGAAGAGTCTAGTTTGGAGAGATGGATTGAGACTGACCGATGTTTCCAACAGCTGCTTTTAAAGATGATGATTAAGCATTCAGATGCCTTGTCAACAATGTCAGTATTGGTGTTAAAAGTTATTTTCTTTCTCCCCCTTTTCCCCTTGTGTTAGTTTCAGATATTAGGTTGAAGATGCCATTCCAGTTAGTTTCAAGAGTTCTGTAATGGGAAACTGAGGAGTAGACAAAGACTTTCATCTGTCAGTTGGGAGGAAAAGAAAGAATGTAAAGGGTTAAAGAGAGGTTTTCATTTCTACCACATGCCCTATTGTGTGAACATATGCATAAGTCTATTGAAAGTTTTCGGAAGATAGGCAGGCCACCAGTTGCTGGTCTCCTGCAGTTCCAGTAGACATCTGTTGCCCCAGAACATTAACCAATCTGTTCAAAGGAACATCCTGCCTTTGTTAGCTAGAGGGTTGCAGACAATAGTGCTCACTCAAATACAATGGTAATTAAATACGCAAAGACCATAGCAGTAGGTATGTATTACATATTCATTATTTTATTCTCATTGTTCTCATAGTATAACCATTTGGATAGCAACCAGAGCCTACTTTCATGCATTGTGACTTTACAAACAAATGATTTGATGTAGCAAGCTTATGGTCTAATATTCCTGGTCACTATAATGCTCTCTAGAATGCTAAAAACAAGCTTATAACAACTTGAGTTGTTATCCAAGGTGAGTTGTTATCCAAGTTGCCTATTGAGAACTTTCAAACAATCTTTTCACAAAATAGAGGAATTCAGTAGATGCAGTAAATTTCAGAGCAATACCCTTCCTGTCCTAACCTGCATTCAGCCACTATAGAGTTATGGTTTTGACAACTGAAAGAACAAGGCATTTTTCATCTTCATCTACAAAATTAACATAATTCATTCTTTTTCAACAAATACTATTATTTAATCTTTAGTCTTTATCAAGAAAAACAGTGAATTTCTGATATATCTAGAGGTAGTTTATGGATTTTTAAAACTTGATATGTCTTTTATTGTATTTTTGCCTAGTACTTTTTGTGTTCAAGAACAGAATATCTTTATTATATTCTTGTATAATGTCCAAGCCACCATATAGAATGGTTCTGTGATACAAAGTTTACAGTTCTTCTCAGAGTCTTCCAGTGACTCTGCAAGTATGAACTGGTCTACTTTGTGGTGATGCTTTGACTCTGCTTCTGCATGAACAGAGGAAAATTACCATATTAGTTGATTTTATTTGAGTTTTATGAATACTTACATAAGCTTAGGCTTGACTAAGTAAATGCAGAACTTTAAAAGTCTAAACCATTCATGGTTTAAAAATTAAAAGATATTATTGCATTACATATGATAAGTAACATATTCTATGAATTCTTTTTCTTTTACAAGCTTAGTAGTCATTGTTAAAATGCTAAGCAAACATAAACCCTCTACACAGCTTTGGATGTTAACTTCTTTAAGCTCTGTGTGTCCTGCTACAGCTGTTTGTATCTCTAAATATTCAGGCTTATATCAAATTTTTTACTGGATAACTTTAAGATAGTGTCAAATTCTGGATTTTTTTTTTAAATGCCCTATTAAATCATGGCAACTTTTTACTAGCTACAACTTGATCAGAAGTGTTCTATAAATGGAAGTTTTAAAATCCAAATGTTTACCATTTCAGTCAATATAAATCAAGTTATTTCAAATGTTAAAACCTAGACCATGCTGGCATTTAGTTTTAACATTGAAAAGCATTATTGGTTATTCTTGAAAAAAATATTGTGAAATGTTATTTAAATAGTATGTACAACTGAAATTGAAAGTATTAGTGTCCATTTCTCCCAGCTTTACACAATAGCCATGTGGTAAAGTGCATAAGAGAACAGATCCAGGTAGTTTTCAAATACTAGACTGAAGGGGAAATAGAAGTTTGAATAGATTGAAATGCAGCTTTAGACTGGTCAGGCTATTTGTTTCAAAACTTTGCAGTATCTGGATTTGCCACTTTGAAATGTTAAAATTAAGAAAATCTACATATCTTTCAATTAGAAAATTTTATTCTAATGTTTCTCCCTGTCTGTATTTTTCAGAGGTATTTATCATGTCTGGTGCAGATCCCCTAGCTCAAAAACACAACAAAACTGCTCAATATTAAAAGAATATTCCCTAGTTCAACTCAGCAATTTGGTCTTGAATTATCTCACAACAGCATTTATGCAAAACCCAAACTTTTCAGGGGAGAGCAAAAATATTTCCCATTAGATGCCCTTCCTGCAGTCAGAACAGATTGTGGGGTTTACAGAACAATCATGTCGGAGCGTCCAGATTGGTTTGGCAGCTGCATTGTTCTCTGAGGGTAAACCAGACGCACTTAAGTCCCAGTCTCTTTTATAGGCTTTTGTTCATACCAAATTATTCTTTCACTGTGCTAGCATTCATGATGGCATGTTAAAGGAGTGCAGCTTAGCAACCATCTTCTGGTTGCCAGGCAGCCCATCTTCCAATAGATTTTTCTTGTTTAAGATACTTTTGGTGGGAGCTTTACTAAGGCCACGGTGTAGATTTTCTTTTAACTGTATCCCATTATTAGGATGCTGTTGTGATTTGTTACTTACATTATGGTGTTAGTACATTACTGTAGTTAATAAATCACAGGGTGTACAGATTTACTTTCAGAATCCCTTCCTTAATTCTAAGTAACTGGGCCATGCATATCCATATTAATAGAAAAAGTTGAAATGGACACAGCTTCATAACGGAGCAGATGCTCTTTATCACTGGGTTTCCAGGAACTAGGAAACTGGGCATTTCTTTAGTGAGTATTGTATTAGTAGAACAGCTGTATTAGTAGAACATTCCAGTTATTCTCAAAGAACAAACCCTGAAGAAACTCCTATAGAAATGTGTAGGACTTTTACCCTAAGGAAATATTGAAATTTTGTATATTTAAAGATTGCATGATCTCTAGTATTTATCATAGTTAATGAAATTCATTACACTGTGAAAAATATTTGATCCTGTAGTGGGTTTTATTAGATAAATTTTTAAATTTCAAAATTACCATTTTCTTTTAATGTTTATATAATATATTTCTTCTGGTATGTATGTTTTGTTGAAGAGCTTCAGTTTAAAATATTTCTTCAATTTTCTTTATTAGATTATCCAAATAGGTGTTTCACAAGAGCGTTAGGTTTGGCTACTCCTGACTTGCTAATTAATGGAAAAACACCAGAATTGCTGTAATAACTCATGCTGTTGGTTTAGTCCTCAAAATGATGTAGAAAGAGAAAATAGCCTTATTTTTCTGACCTATCCCTAGTAGAGAATTAAATTATCTCTAGTAGGTCTTAAGGAAAAAAAGTATAACAGCAGAAAAATGTAAAACAGTAAAAATATTCCTACAGGGAAAACAAACAGACAAACAAAAAGATGAATTTTAAACAAAATGCAGGTATGCTGTTAATCTGAGATCAGATGACGTCAGGTCAAAGTGGTATGACCATAAATATGTATTAGTCTGATGCAATACAAAAATACTTTCTATCATAAAAATAAAAAACTGGGGCTGGAGAGATGGCTCAGCGGTTAACTGACTACTCTTCCAGAGGTCCTGAGTTCAATTCCCAGCAATCACATAGTGGCTCACAACCATCTCTAATGGGATCTGATGCCCTCTTCTGGTGTGTTTGAAGAAAGCTACAGTGTACTCACATACAAAGAACAAATAAATATAAAAAAAATTTTAAAAAACCCTGATAGACTAGTATGCCTGCTTGCCTCAAATTTTATGTAGAATAAAATCTGTATATGTCTGCCAATAAAAGATCATAATATTTAAAAGTATCTTCTGTTACAATGTTAAGTATTAAAAAAGTCATAACTATTAATGAAAAGTTATATTCATCTCAAAATGGAAGATAATTAGCCATTTTATTCTTCTTGAGACAGGGTCTCTAACACAGACTGGATTGGAACTCGTTATGTAGCCCAAATTAATCTCAGAGACTCCATCTTCATGTGACAGTGGCCCAGTTGCTGGACTCATAGGCAAATAGCAGGATGCTTGACAAAATCATGTGATTAGCTTTATTATTACCCCATTCTTACTGCCCCTTTCTTTAACTATGTAAATTCACTTTTTTGAGGCTTTCACATATGAGTACTATATTTCTGTCATTTCCTCTTCCCCTTTCCCCCTTCCTACTTCATGTGTCAGGCTCCTTTTCAGATTCATAACCTCTGATTCTTTGTTACACGCCTGCATATCTACATGGGAGCAGGGGTTAAGGAGGAAAGGGAGGGAGGGAGGGAGGGGGATAGGGAAAGAGAGAAAGAGAGAGAACAAGAAAGAGCAAGAGAGAACAAACCTTTGTAAAACTCCAGTTTGGCTTTCTGTTTACTTTGTTGCCTGGGAGGGATTCATGGAAAAGAGTCTTGGCAAGTTTGCTGTAAGTGATGAAAGGCTTCAGACAAAATACAAAGTAGCCATTCAATAGTTTGGCCCTTCTGACTTACTCACTGAGGAAAGATTCAAACAATAAATGTGATATATTAACTATTTTACATTTTTTTTCTAGGAATACGGGGTGCTTTGCATTCAGGAATACAGGAAAAGCAGCAAAGTGGAGTCAAGTGCACGGAGCACCTTCATGGGCCTGAAGGAGCACTTGGGACATGACCTTGGCCACCTTTATAAGGAGAGCGCTGACCCACAGCTAAGTGCAGCTGTGCCTTGGCCTATGGTAGAGAAGCCAACAATGGATACAGTCAGTGCAGGGAAGGAAGAAAAAGGGCTGTCTGAAGCGAACGTGAGCTCTGGTGACTCTGAGGAAAGCACGACTTCTGATCATGAGTCAGAACAACTGAGTAGCCTTTCAGTAGAGCCATGCTTATTAACCAAGACTCACAGACAGTTATGTCGTTCTCCCTGCTTAGAGTCTCACCTACTGAAACACAGTGACATTTTGCAAGACTTTAAATTAGAAGAGTCCCAGACTCCATCCAAGGAAGTGAAGAAAGCCCCTGATGTGGTTCGAGAATACCAAACAAAACTGGAGTTTGCACTTAAGTTAGGTTATTCTGAAGAACAGGTCCAGCTTGTGCTAAACAAACTTGGTACTGATGCTTTAATCAATGATATATTGGGAGAACTTGTCAAACTTGGAAATAAAAGTGAAGCTGACCAAACAGTTAGTACTATTAACAGCGGAATGCGAGAAACATCATCCCTGGAATCGCAGAGGTCGGAATCTCCAATGCAAGAGATTGTAACAGATGATGGTGAAAATCTGAGACCAGTAGTTATTGATGGAAGCAATGTGGCAATGAGGTAAGTTGTAATCCAGTTGTTAAACGTTTTCTTTATAGTCAATTAAAATAAATATTACTAAACATCTCTACAACACCTTTTAGAAAACATTTGTTTTCTATCCTTCAGTAGACACTCTTTTCAGATCTCTTTTTCTTTCACCCTCTGACTAAATCATAATGGCTTAAGAATTAGTATATGTTACCAGCTTAGACTGTGAGTTTTAAAAGACTCAAGTGTGATAGCATTCACCAATTCTAGAATCTTAGTCACATAGTCTATTTTTATATGAAAATAACTTAGGAAAACTCACTTCTTCTAGAAAATAAGAGTCTGTTCACTGGTGTGAGAACAAGTCGTAGGTATACTTTTCAGCTCCATACTTTATACAAGAATTAATTCAAACATAATTCTTTAGGATCTGAGGAAAAGAAAAGGAAAGGAAAACATTTTATTCAAGTGAATTTGATGCCCTAAAGTTTAAAGTGAATCTGAATTCAGTCAGTCTGGTTAACTGCCCACAGTGTAATTTGAGAACGAAAGGACACAGAGCACATGAGATCTTCAAGAGCTTACTGCTTCATCTGTTGTATATCAAAGCATTTCTTGGAGACACTTAGCCAAAAGAAGTTGTTGAAATGTTTCTTTTCTAGCAGTGTTTTCAGTGTCAGTACAGTGAAAACTACATGTTATCTTACATGTCTCAGCATTTAAAATGACAACCTAACATGTAATCTGGTTTTAAAGTTACTAATAAGACATTTGACATTATTCTTGTGATGAGTTTTTCTAATGTGATATAGTGTATCTCTATTTGGAATTCTTATAGCTAAGTGCTCATACGGTCACATAAAGTATGAAGAGGACCAGCTTGTATTCTTCTGGGTAGCCCTTCCAAATGGAGGCAGCAGGAACTTTCTTTCACTTATCAACAAATTGAATTGTTCTAAAATACTTACCATGGCTAAACATTATTCAAAACCAAATATGTCTGACTTCAAAAGGTGCCCACTTCATTGTAGAGTAGAAGAGGAAATGTGGCAAAGGTTCTAGGCATATCTTACAAGGCTTTAACAGAGTTGGGAATATAGTTCAGTGGTAGTGCACTTGCCTAGTATGTATAATTCTGTGAGTTAATCCCCAGTACTGCAACAAGGCCTTAAATGCTTTGCAGTCCAAAGATAATTGAAGAGTTTTAAATAGAATTATGCTAGATACCGACTCATCACTAATGTGTATGTATCAAGTAGGAGATAATTTTAATGCAAACAATGTGTTTTAATGGTGAAAAGAACCTTGACAAGTACCATAGAGGTATGAAGCATGCACATGGCCTTGAGAAATCTTTCAGTAAGAACTCATCTGCTGTTTTATCTTTTCCAAAATTGATGGCAGAATGATAGTTTTTCTTACAATAACTCTGAAGTACTAAATGATCACCATGGTGATAATACATAGTTCCAAGAGCCATGAACTTGCAATGAGGAAAGTAGTTAGGACAGTTGTACATCCTTGGGGAACACCTGTTGTCACAGCGATACTGCCAGAATTATCAGAGTTCTTTCAAAGTACAGCTGAAAGTGTTCTACGACTAAAGTGCCTGATATTCAGTCAAGCACAGGAAAGGCCCAATACCCTATACTTCTTGGTGCTATTATTCTGATGAGTATTCATTGTTAAGAATCATCGTTAACAGTTTTGATATCTCGAGATCAGTGCATAAAGGGGGCGACCCGGAGTCGGTAATGTGAAAGAAACTAGAGTTAGAAATACTCAGAGTGCTAGAAACATCAAGAGACAAAAAAGAGGAGGAAGAGGAGGAAGGGGAAGGCTTTCAGGGAAGAATATCCTGTGTGGTGAAAAAAAAAATGTCATTACAGCCAGGAAGTTGTCATCAAAAATTCTGTGCAGTATTGCAGCCAGAAGCCCAGCAACTGAACATTAAGAAGGTGGTCTAGATTTCTAGGGCACTGGTTCTCAACCTGTGGGTCACAACCCCTTGAGAGCTCAGATGAGCTTTGCACAGAGATCTCTGATCAGGTATCCTGCATATTAGATATTTACATTATGATTCATAATGGTAGCAACATTCTAGTTACCAAGCAGTAATGAAATAATTGTATGGCAAGAGATTACCACAACATGAAAAACTGTATTAAAAAATCACAACATTAGGAAGGTTGAGAACCACTGCTCCAGAAAGTTAACAGAGGAAGGGACAGGCAGGCAAAGAGGAAAAGTTGGGGAAAGATTTTGTTGAGTTTTAATATGACATGGCGAAAATTACCTACAGAAAAGCTTTAATGCAAGACACATGGCGTAATTAAATCATTTCAAACAACTCCTTTTATGTAACTCTACAGACCTCTGCCTACACCTAATTCAGCACCATTCTGTAGCGCTTGCTGTAAAAGCGTTGCTTTTCCTCATCCTGCATTCGTAATCTGACACCTAAACTGAAGTGCTTAAGGCATTTTAAGAGAGAACAAGTTGACAAAAAAATTTATTTTAGCAGTGTTATTTTTTCAGTCACAATAAAACATTTCACCATGTCTATAATTTTGAAAGTGTCAGAACTCATGAAAATGTATAGGAAACTTAAACATTCTGCCATTTATAAGTTCTACCTGTGCTTACAAAATCGTTTATAAATACCTATTTACTTCAGGTCCCCAAATTTTCTGTAAGAAATGGAGGTTGCTTCCATTAAATATTATATACCTTACTTTTAAAATTAATTATATACTCATGCTAAGCTTAGCAAACCCACTTTGTATCCAATAGATTTACTTATGTAACACATTATATGTGATAAGTAAATATGGAACTAGTTTAGAATAAAACCTTATTTTATTATCTTTCTTATCTCCTGACAGATTCTGTAAGAAAGTATATTTCATTATCAGTTAAATGCTAACCACAATCTTGATACACAGTCATGTTTGCATGCAGATTTAAAGTAGAACAGCGATACCATCTTTATTAAAACACAAAATGTGCTGAGGCTTGAACATGACCTGATGCGTGTTAGGAAAACTACCACTGAACTTCCCAGCTTCCCTGTGGGCTTTTACACTACTTAATTCCCTGCATAATATGCTTTTCATTTTTCTCCAATTGTTTGAAGTCTCCAGGCTCTATTTTCAGATTCTTGAAGGGGGAGAACCTATTTTCCAGTACTGTTTATTAGGATAAGAGATAATTGTTACCAATGCTTGATATGTAATACACAGTAAATTGCATGTAGCCTTACCTTAAAGAATTAATCTCTTCTCAGTCAAGAATATAGTAACAATTAAAATGAGAATTTGGCCCAGGGCTGTAGCTCAGTGGTAGAGTAGTTGAATTCCATGAATGGAGCCCTAGGTTCAATTTGAAATATTGGGGGGTGGGGAGAGCTTAAATTTAATTTTTATTCCAGTTTTATTTATTTTTATTCACGAACCATTTTTTGAGAATTTTATACACTAAAATTTTGTAATTTTCCCCATCTGTCTCCCCTCCACCTTCTCACATTTCTACCAGTAATATCCCCCTCTCAAATTCATATTTTCTTATCCTATGATTATTATTGTTTTATATATATTTACAGGTATATATACACACATATATGCACTGTCTACAGAGTCTAAATATTGTTACCCTATGTGCATGGGTTTAGGGATGACAATTTAGGTAACCTATCAGGGAACTTGTTCCTGAAGAAAACTGTTTCTCCTCCTTCAGAAGCCTTGCTGCCTATAGCTCTTCTACAAGGGGTGTGGCCTCGTGAACCACTTCCCATCCATGTTGCTGTGCCATCTGGTATGGTCTCTGTGCAGGACATAACCGTTGTAACTTAATGGTTCATATTGTTCTTATGAGCTATAAATGATATAGTTTAATAATTGTGTTGATTTTGATCACCATCCATTCAGTGGTAGTTTCCAGTGTCATAAAGGAGTCTCCAGAAAAAAAATGTGTGCGTGTGTGTGTATGTGCGTGAGCACGTACACGTATGCAAAGTGCATGAGTCCCAGACTTGTGGGGCTTCTGTTGCTTTTAGGGAACATGCTTCCTCTTCCAGCCCGGTTAGTGGTTCTCTTTTGGTGGTGTTGAAGCTGTTGGCTGTTGTTATTAATGTTCTACAGTGATAAGAATTGAACACAGTTTGCCACAAACTGAAAGATGAGAACTCAACTTAGTCTACTGCATCTGAGATAGCTATGTCACTACCAACTAGGTGTAGGATCTTCAAGACATGGTTCCCAAAACTAGAAAGAGTGAGAAACTTTTAAGGTTTCCTGTAAAGTGATGGGAAGCAAAGAAGCACTTGCTGCCTGCGTATGGAACCAAACAGAGTTTGTATTTAGTGGAGCTAATCTGAGAAGCACTGACAAATGCCTATAGCTAATATCAATCCTTCTGTAAAATTAACTAACTTATTTCATAATTATTCATTTAGCAAATAGACCTCTTTCCTTAGTAGTAATATTTCATGGTCATGAAGTTTATACATCATTTACAGACATGGAAACAAAATATAATATCTATCATAGTTGCTAGAATTCTTGTTATGATTACTGTTTCTTCAAAGTTTGTGATTCCATTAAATTCGGGATAGCTCAGCAGTGGAATATAAAGTTGGTTTCTCTCCATGTATACCTATTAGTTTAAATTAGTATGTTTACTTAAAACAAATCCAAATCCAACATTTTAATTTTTCCAGGTTTAGATGACTTGTCATCTCACTAAGAAAGTAAAGCATGTGAGTAGTCAGGAACAAGAGCCGGCGCTCCTAGAAAGCTGTCTTCCTTCAGCAGGCTGCTCTACTCAGCGTGACATTCCAATGGAGCTGGTCTCCATGTGCTACTTATGGTTCTCTTAGATTTCATATTCAATAAGAATGACAAATAAGAAGAGAAACTAAGAGCCTTGTCAGTACTGCCACAGGACATTGGAGCACATATTTTCCTGTCAGATATTGGAAAAACAGCTGGGACACCTGTCTTCTGTTTAATATGACCAAACTATTGAGCCCCAACCCATCGGTGCAAGTCTCTCTTCCTCAGCAAACTCAGGTTTCTAGGTTGGGATAAAACTCCTGACTGATAAGTGGGCCAGAATTTCTTAGTACATATTTATGCCAAGTATCAGAGTCAATATTTTGTTGTCTAATACTCTAACATAAACTTGTCTTGCCACTAGGCTCTGCCTTGTATTACTTCTGTCAGTGCTGAAGAAGCATGAAGTCAATCTTACCAAGGGAAGAGTAGTGTAGTAGACTTGCCTTTAGGAATGATGATTCTATGAAGAAATTTAGAGAATGTATTTGAGAACTAAGACTGGAGATAAAAATATGGACAGAACTGTGGACGACTGGAGAGGAAGATACATGATAAAATCAGTACTTTCACATGCCAATGAAGTGGCACAAAACAAAACCAAATCCAACTGTTTGCTTAGCAGTTTATATTCTACCTCCCACAAAGACTCCTGTTGGGAATGCAAAGCTGGCATGTAGAAAAGGTTTTTTTTTTAGATTTATTTATTTATTTATTTATTTATTTATTTATTATAAGTGCACTAAGATGTCTTCAGATACACCAGAAGAGGGCACCAAATTCACTACCAGATGGTTGTGAGCCACTATGTGGTTGCTGGGACTTGAACTCAGGACCTCTGGAAGAGCAGTCAGTGCTCTTAACGGCTGAGCCATCTCTCCAGCCCAGAAAAGTTTTTAAAATACAAATTTTATCATGTATGTAATCTACTCTATAAAATTGCACAAGCTTGGGAACTCTTAAATTTCAGTAGCGAACACCATCTTGCCCAAGCTAAAATTTACCTTCAGTGGTAGGTTAGTTTCTTCACCTGTTTCCTGTTTACTATTTAAGGATAGCATTGTCTTACAGTTATTAAAATTATGATGCTTTGATTAGATTACAGGAAAAAGTATAACTGGCCAGAATTCACTCAGCTAAGTTTTGGCTTTCTCGACAAACCTTTATCCAAGTCGTGTATAGCAGCCTTCCTGATACACTGTAGTAGCACTAGCAGCTTATGGCTATTGAAGTCAAAATATGTCTAATTGGAGTTGAGCATCCAAAGTGTAAAACACACACAGATTTTCAAAGCTCATTACAAATAATATGTAAATTATTTCATTGACCTATATTGATTACATGTTGATATAATTATGTTAACTGAAATTCATAATGAAATGCACTTGATTTCAAGTGATTTGACTTTGTGTAGTATGTTATGCTAGGTTATTTTTAAAAAATTACATATGGGATACTTATATTTCTGCTGGACAGGCCTCAGTAAAATGCTTTAAGTCCAACTTACAGCATAAGTTCAAGGGCAGCATACTTTCCTTCAAGTTTATCACTAGTATTAGTTGCAAGTTAATAGACAGTGTCCCATCTCTCTTTCTGTTTTTATAAAGTGGGATGTGTTTTTGTTGTTCATTGTAGAAGTATAGAGAGTGTGATAGAGACAAAGCCTAATTATGCTCCATGATACCTCTGTCCCTTTAAGTACATAATTCTACTTGGCGTTGATAATCACACATTATAAGAGAGCAGTGGCACTCTCGACTTAGGTGTGTTTATTTAAACCATAACCTAAAGCATAGCAAACTAGTACAAGTTAACCAAAGATCTTCAGTTACCTAGCATGACTGTCAAAACGTGGTTAGAGTACACCTTTTCTGCTTTTACTAATTTACATGTTTATTTTTTCTTAGCAGGTATATTTTCTTTGTCATCTTTAGACCCATGGCCCACCCAGACCTAGATTAGTGAGATGCGTACTTGCATGTTAATCTCACCTCAAACATGGACCTTGTCAATAAAGAGCTGCCACAGCCACCGCCGCTGCCTCCTCCTCCTCCTCTCCCTCCTCTTCTTCTTCTTCCTCCTCCACTTCTCAGATCTCAGTACTATCTCTCTTACTAGATTCATAATCAATTAAGGTAGAATAGTTTTATTTCCTAAATCAGTGACTTTTCAAAATTTTCTTTTCTCTGGAAACAGTATAAACTTGCAAAATTTGCTTGGAAGCAAAGTGGAATTTTGTTTGACTTGAGGCATGTATGTAGGGCTTTATGGCCCACTGCAAAAATGCCCTTCTCTAAAAGAGCCTCTGTGCCCTGATGTGGAGCTTCTGTCTGTAGCACAACATGTAAACATTGATTTGCATGACCTATAACAGCATGGCTTACCGTGTGATAGCAGCAAGAAAACTAGCCTGGGTGTCTCAGAGACTTGCTGCTGCTGTAAAAGGGGTCAGAGACCTTAAAGCTGAGTAGCAGCAGAGCAGGCTAGGAAAAAAGTCTTCAAATGCTTCCAAGTCTACAGCATGATTTAATTGTAAGTTCTCAAGTACAATGTGAAAGTTAACTGGACTACAAAAACAGAGAGTAAAGTGTTCCTTAACTCTGTGTTGAAGGTTCTAGTAATTCCCACAACCTAATAATACATACTGTATATATAAAATACATTTTCTTTAAAAAAATACTAAACATTGAAAGATAGCCTCAATGAAGGTTTTAAAGACATTTTTTGGTTGCTTTAAAATTAAAATACATTTTATGTGTATAAGATGACCCCCATATAAGGTCTAAAATTGAAGAAATCAGTAAAATGAATTCAAATATTTGGAGAACATCTAGACTTTATCTAAATAAGTTAGTCTTCATCAGATATGTAATAATATTATACTGCTACTATTCTGGGATTATTCTGTGAACTCTTAATTTTCTGTAATATCACTCTAACCATGTGCTCTAGTACTAGAGATTATGGGCCTTAAGCGTTAATGGTGCTCTTCATCCTCTGTCTTTTCTTCTAAACAGTGCTGAGCAGCTCTGCCCTGGTGCTGTCACAGTGGTTGGCTGTTATGGAGATCCATTAAAGTCTGGGGCATTGTGTATATTCACAATTAATCATCCCAGGGAGATTATCATATAAAGGCACATTTTAGAATATAGGAAATGTCTAGGCCAAGTTTTTTAATTAAATAAAAGAAGTATAGATTATAGAACTCTTGAGTCCTCTAATTACCTTGAATCTTTGTTGTTTCTTCTGAAAATTAAAACTGCTTAGTGATGTCCTCAGAGCATCATATCTAAGAGTTATACTGCACGGTGAGATTGAAGCTGTGAAACTCTTGTTTTCCATTCTAAAAGGGCTCAGAGCTCATGAGAAACTGAGGACACTGACGTTTGCTGAGCACTCAGGTGGGTTCCTCAGGTATATCACCTTCTTGTGATTCTCAGTCACGTAAGGTTTGAAATAAGGGAAACTGAAGTTCAGGATAACAATTTGCCCAAGATCATACAGAAAAGTGGCTTCAAAATAGAGACGTGTTTCATTCCAGAGACTGTTGTTATTTTCATTCTATTACTTTTGAAAATCCACTTCTATTTTAAATTTTAAGGACAGCTTTTCTTTGATCATGTGCTTAATATATTTATTCAATAAATACATTTATATAATTTTATGTAATAAAAAGTCACCTGTAATTGGAAAGCCACACTTGGTTCTTTGTGCCCTGTGGCTGCCATATAAATCATGAAGAAGCAGTAGTCTCCTTAGTGGATGACTTTATCCTGTTTTAGGTTCTTCATTAACACTTGGAAGATGAGAGCTGTGGTTCTAAAGTCAGCTTTCTTTTCCTTGGACTAGCCTCGTTAATGTTATGATATTATATTATAGGGACTTGCATTCACTAGATAAGGCAGATAGTGGTTGGTCTATCATCTCCCTTTTCTGAATTACACAAATTATAATTAAATAAATGGTTTCCTGACTCTTCCTATTTTTTAAAAAAAATGTACCTTAAAAATCTGTTAACTCTCATAAGTAGTTTAATGGCATTAATAAGCAAGTATACTTTAAATCTACAAACTTTATGATATAAAATATTATAAATAACAAATTTTGACTTCTTATGAAGTTGCATTTATGTTGAAGTCAGAAAAATAAAATGTATGTGTTTTTTAAATATACTGCATTGGTAAATATGAACCAATTACAGATAATCACTTTTACATCTACAAAAAAATAATCTTGGACAGTAGTTAAATTACTGAAAGTCTTATAAAGAATATATTTATTAGTCAAGATAATTTGTATCCATCATATCCCGTTCTGCTTTTCAATTTACAAGGCATAGAGAATTGTATATGTATATCTGGAACCAATTTGATGGCCCCTGTAAAAGTAATAAAACTCAAATTAACTAATCCAATTGTCAGTGGTCCAGTCATAGCTTCATCTGCAAATTTTTCTCACCTTTCTTTCTTGCAGAGTCTATAGTGTTGTTCCCATTACTGTAGGAAAGCAGTGGCCCCATGTTGGTTACAGTGGGTCTGTGGCATGGAAAACTGTCAGGAGTCACTGTCAGTGAAGTAACCACAGACTCAGCAGCTCAGCTGCTGTTTTTCTCCAGAATGTGGATGCTCTTCTTGACACAGCAGGTCTGTTTCCCACAGGGTAATGGCCTTGAGAGGCAAGAAAAGAACATAAGTAGTTCTCCACAGGATTTAGTTAGTTAGGGACCTCAGAAGGCTGTCAAGAGAAGGTGACCAGTTATTTCTCTTATTGCAAAGCTTTCGCCTTCAATATTCATGAGAGAGAAACAGGTGAAGGCAAAAAGCATAAGCAGGCATGAGGTACTTTCCTTCCCAGCTCTCAAGGTCTGCCATTCTACCTGTATTGTTGGTTTGCTCATTTGCCAGCTGCTCTCTGCCTATTTCCTGAGGGTGTGAGTCGTCTGAAGGCAGCCGAGCTTTAGGGCTGAGCTTCACCCTGTGTCCTAGCTTTCCTTTTGTCAGTGCCTTGGCTTTGTGCCATCTTGGCCTATTGACTTTTATTAAAAGTCTCTTCTTGATAGTGGCCCTTGAAAAAGGTTTGCTCCCTGGTTGTGTGTGTAAATAGATATGTGTTTCTTTTAGGGTGTTCTTTTGTGGGTGCTGATTATCAAACCAGGACTTCATATATACTAAGCAAGTAGTCTACCAACTGAGCTACATCCATTTCTTCAGCATTCTCTACGCAGATTTTTAACCAACCAGGCAAGGTTGCGGCTTAGGTTCCTTTACCTTGTTTATTCTGCTCCATGCTTTCCCTCCCCTCTTACTTATGTTTGCATTTCCAGTAAGTGTCCAGAAAGTCCAGTGGTTGCCCCAAAGTAGGAAAGAGGAAGAGCCTGTTTGAATCTGCTCCTCGGTGCATCCTCACTCATTTGAAGCAGCTCTCAGGAGACACTGGGAGAGCCCAATGAGGGATGGAGCAGCTCTACTGCAGTGTCTCCCAGGTCACCTCCTACAGAAGGGTTTCCAGGGCTGCGGTCAGCACGGGCAGACAGAGCTGTTGGGGGTGATAGCTTCCTGGGACCAAGACACAGCCTTATGACTTCTGCCTTTCCTGTCCCACTGGTCAGGCAAAGTCACTGCATGCAGCATCTTCATGTATAGGGCTATAAGCTGAAAATATGCCACAAAGCATTTTAGTAAATTTTTACAAGTTTTTCCAGAGTTCTGGAAACTTACCATTTAAGGTGAGTAATGTCACCTGGGAAATAAGGCGTGTGAAGTCTTAATGTACCTGATGTTCCTGATAGTCCTGGATCATCATGAAGACATTCGAGAGCCCGATATGATGGCACGCCTTTAATCCCAGTACTCAGGAGGCAAAGGCAGGCTCATCTCTGTGAGTTCCTGGCCATCCTGGTCCTCTGTACATACACACACACACACACACACACACACACACACACACACATTTTGTTTAAAAAAAAGAGTTGGGAATGTCACATTAAGAGATTTCCTTGGTTTGTATTTCTTTGTGGTATCCTTCAGCATACACTTTGTTACTGAACTACACTAGCAGACTCTTAAGAAATGAAGTCTGGTTAGACTCACCCTTTAGATCAGTAAGTAGTGAGTTCTAGTACAGCCAGAGCTGTATAATAGACAGGCTGTATCTCAAAAAGATAAAAAGACATTTGGGTCACTGGAGCTCCAGGCTAGTAGGCTTGTTTGTTGTTGTTTGTTGTTGACTCCTTCTGGGTCCTCTTGTTCAGGTTACCAGGGAAACCACATGCCAACCAGCATCTTCCTCTCTTCAACTGTCTCTGGTTTACAGTGTCAAATTCCACATTCCTTTCTCCTCATGTTTTCTTTCCTAGCTGTGTTCTGAATGTTCAGCTTAGGGGAGTTTGATAAAATGAATTCATATGAGAATAATCTGCTAAAGCTGCAGTTCTCTCCTTTTGAAGGACTAGTTATCCACACACTCTAAAGCCAATGCAAACGTCTGTCCATCCACCCCACTTTTTTAGGTCTCATAAGGAGGCAAACAGAATAAGGAGTAGAATCAAGAGAACCAACAGCAAAGCAGGTCAGGAACCTGAATGTCCTGTTTTCTTCTCTCAGTCTCTAGTTCATCCTTTCTATTCTCTGAGAAATACAATCATTTCCAGAGATACAAGCAATTCTTTTTGTTTTGGATGGAGTTTATCTAAGAATCTCTGTAAATACATGACTTTGTTTACTTCAGATGAGCTCTGTTCATTGCAGAGTGGGATCCTGTTAAGTATACAGCTCTGAGGGCAGCAGAATCAAAATCAAACAAGCCTTCTGTTTGTAAGAATGACATCTGGGCTGTCACACCAGCCACCAAGTCCAGGGGGCCTCAAGCTCTTACCCATTTGCTCCACAGAAACTTCGTATTTGCAGTGGGGGTTTGGAATTTTTCCTGGAAATCCAATACACTAAACCAAAATAGTTGGGGGAAAGGTGCATCTAGTCCATGGTCCTACTTAATCCAAGATGACTACAAATCTTCCACTACTCACCTAATTTAAAGTTTAAAACAAGAGATGTCAACTATATTTATTACTGAGGTATTAAAATCAAAAGAAATTGATACATAAAGAAAATTTAAATTATAAATATAGGATCAGCTTTTTTTAATTGCATGGGAAAACACTCTGCACACATAGAGTTCATAAATGCTTTCAAAGCTATAGTAAATGTTCTGTTCCGTGAATGTAGAGTTAGAAGTGTAGTGCCTTTTTAGTAATCAACAAGCAGCTGATTTGTATCTGAGGCTACAGTACACTTTTAGATCCTGCTTTTTATAATGTTGTGAGAATTTCTGTTTCATTCTCCATAAGCAACTCCTCAGCTGATCCTTCTATTACATGTGAGTTGTCATATCTTGCTACAGTAAAGAAACTTATTAGTTCTTCTCTCAACATTCTCCTCACTATCCAAGTCCCATCTGCAATTTGGAGCTTCCCAGTGGCCATCTGTTCATACTCACTTGTTATCAGGGTGATTCTGAGACTTGCCTACTGATTGGACTTCTCTCTAAATGCATTTTGTATACTATTTAGTGACTATTCGTCTTTAATATTGCATTTTTCTTAATCTTTGACAATTTCATAGAGTATATTTTGCCATATGTAGCACTGCTCCAGGGATGGACTTGACCAGGGGCCACAAGAGACTGAAGAAAAGACAGTCACAAAAAAAGCTAGATTTGGGTGGCCTGAGGTCTGATAGAGAAACTGTATTACCCCAGAGCTCAGCATGTCTGTTCTAGAGTTGAACAATGAGGCAGGGTTATTGCATACAGTTGAATAAGGAGGTGGAGTTATTACGTTCAGAAAAACAAGGAGGCAGAGTTTATGGTAAACAGCTGGATCAAGGAGACAGGTTTAGCTAACCTTAGTAGGAGCAGTCTGTAGGGGAGCAGTCTTCAGGCTGTAAATAGCAGGCAAGGGAGCTATGGTAGACATTTTCTGCACACACTGTTAGTATCAGCACTCAGAAATACGACAACTCCCAAGGAAGGCTTTCCCATTTCCCATGGGTCTGAGGCTATGGGGTCCTTCACTCAAGGGATCCTCTGCTCCCTCCTCTGAGGCCCAGCCCCATCTTCTTCCCCTGTCCAGTTTCTTTCCTCTTTTGATTCTAATGACCCAGTGAGTCCAGTTGTGCGTCTCCATCCGATGAACCATCCACTGGAGCACAGCTGACCTACCAGAGCCACACCCTTAAAGAAAACTGACTCTTCCTCCCCACAAGAAGCCAACAGCTATCAGTAGCTGCTCAGGGGTGGGAACTTAGGAGCCTTCTCCTCCTCCTTGCTAGAATATTGACTGGCTTGCTCTTGTGCAGACAAACACTGTGCTGCTGCTCTAAGTCCATGAGTCCTGTCATGTTCAGGAGACACCGTTTTGTATGGTCTTCCCTAGCCCTCTAGAGATTTCAATCTTTTCTCTCCATATCTGACAGTGTCCCTAATTCTTAGGATGGAGGAAGGTATAGGCGTCCTGTTTGCATCTCAGCACTCCACTGACAGCATTCACTTTTGACCCAATCAGATGGAGCTTGGATCAGAAAATCTTGGACATTCAGGGACTTAACCTGCACAATCCCATTTGCCTTTTATATTTTACGTCCCCTTGAAAGATAGTATAGCATTAGCTTATATCTATTTGAAAAGTAAGACTGGCCAGAGGGAAGAAACCAATGGCTAACTGCATTATATTCCACTTTAGGTTACTACAGGGTTTTAGCTTAGGGATGTAGGATTACTGTGTTTTAAAGAAAGTACAATTTCAACTTTATAATATTGCCAAATTGTTCTCCCAAATAGTTACATCAATTTATATTCCCACCTGTGATGTATGAGTTCCTATTTTCACACATTCTTGGCAACATCTGGTGCTTGCAGATTTTATTTTTACCCATATGATGGGTGTGAAGTGGTGTCTCATTTTGGCTTTCATTTACATTTTTACTATTGAACATTTCATGTATATTGGCCATTGGGTTGCCTCTTCTGTAAAGTGACTGTTCCTGTAGCTCGCATGTGCTCTTGTTTAATCATTGCAGGATTATATGTGTCCATTAGATCAGGATGCAAATGATTGTTCCTTTCTTCTGTGTCTCTTAGTGTCAATTAGTATGAATACAGATTTGCTTGTTTCTTTTAGTAATTCTGTACTGTTCTTACGAATCTAGAGACCGAATCCATAATTACTGAAGCTTCCTATGTATGTTCTTCTTTGCAATAGCCTTTAAAACCCTGGTAAGGTTTTGCCTACAAGTTACATTTTCTCCTAGAAGTAATAGAGCGATGCCAGTTTTCTTTGGATTATAGTATTTGTGGTAGAAGTTAAGGATATGTTCAAGTGCAAACAATAGAAAACTTCACTGTAGCTACATAAGCAAGTGGAGAATCATTTTTTCTCAGAGAAGAAGATTAGGCATAGATGTGGGTTTACTCTAGAAATGCAGGCTCCATAACTGCTCGCCCCGCCTTTGGCTAAGCTTCATCCTCTTATCTGTTTTCTTTCTAAGAAGCTATGATTGGGGAGCAGAAGACAAGGAGACAGACAGTCTCTGTTATCCCTCTGTGTTTGTGGGCTAGTTTCCTCTTCTAGCACCTCTAGAATTTATGTCCTAGTAATGTAAATACTCTACTGTATATAAGTATTTATTAAGTTCTTTATTGATAATCTTACTTTCTTGAGTGAGTATGACGATTCCTGCCAAGTGAAGCACCAGAAAGAAAAAAAACTTATGCAGTCCAGTATTGAGAACTCCAAGAAGCAATTACATTGTTGATTCTCAGATTGCCAAATAATACAGATTACTAGCACAGTATAATACAATACAATACAAAGCATTAAGTCAAAGTAACAATGTAAAGTTTAGCAAGTGGGATATATTTATCAATACTTGCTGTATATATTCTCTCCAGAGATAATAGGATTTTTCTAGATTTTTTTTTTTCAGAAGAATGATGAAATTTCAGTCAGTATTTCCCATGAAACCTAACATAACATCGTGCACTTTGCTGTTGTATTAGTCAGCTGTCAGTCAGCCCATCTTACATAGGAAATGTGGCCTCCGACTCTGCCTTACTTCATCCTCTGAACATTTCAGTACATCTGTTTCACCTCTAGCCTTGTCCTGGACCATTAATACAGGCTACGGACAGAACTCAGTCTGCAGTTGTACTTCAGCATAGCCTTCAACATCTTCAAAGCAAGTAGCTTTTATTTCTAATGTATTCTAAGTTGATTTCCATACATTAGAAGGTTCTAGTACTTCCACCTAGGATACAATATTAACATGCCTAATAGTTGATACATGCTAAAAGTTAGCCAAGCACTTACCTACTTTACTATGCCTTCCTTTGTTGCAAGAAAAATATGTGAGAAATGAATCCTTCGGTGTTCGTACTGTAAAAGAAGGCAACAAACAGAGTGCATCCAAAGCAGAAAGCTTTTCCTTTAAAAACATTAGAATGTGTCTTGTTTTGCTAGGACAAAGGGTATATGCCGAGCTAGCACCAGGTAAATGCTAACCACTGGTCCAGTTCTGAATGTTCTATAGTCATCTTGTCCAACACAGTGGTGTGGAGCAGGGCTCAGGGTAATATATAGAGTGCTTCAGTGTGTGTGTGTGTGTGTGTGTGTGTGTGTGTGTGTGTGTGTGTGTGTATCTGTGTGTTTGTGTATATATATATGTGTCTCAGTGTGAGGTTTCTCTGATTTTAATGAAATTTTTCCTGTTTAAAACTTTCTATTTACCTTATCACCAACAAAAAGAAGTTGTATCTTTTTGATTAGTTAACCTTTGTTGTTAACATTTAAAACTCACCTTTCTTTGTTGTCCACAGTATTTCCATTTTCTTTTTTCCACACAGATTCTGATTTTTAATTAAGTTAATTGAAGTCAACTGCTTTGATTTTTCTCAGTTGTATAACTTTATATTACATTTTAATTTTTCTTCCTATTATTATAATTATGTGGCTACTTCTGTTTATAAACTTGGATTTAGGTTTCGTTGTGCTTTAAGTATTCTAAACTAATTTTTCAGCCATGGAAACAAAGAAGTATTCTCATGCCGAGGAATAAAATTGGCAGTGGATTGGTTTTTGGAAAGAGGCCACAAAGATATAACGGTCTTTGTTCCTGCTTGGAGAAAAGAGCAGTCCCGACCTGACGCCCTCATCACAGGTGAGCTCCTCCCACACAGCTGCTGGGGCCGTGCAGGTGCCTGGTGCTCTAGAGACGCTTGATCTGCTTCTGTTTGCCCATCTGTGTGACTGCCATTGTCTTGGGTGCAGTACTCTTTGCCAGTTTGAATAGAATATAATTGTATTAACTAAACAGTATATATATTAGTACTCTCTTGTTGCTGTGGTAAGACATAAGGATGGAATGAAGATGGCAGCATGAACAGCTGAGAGCTCAGAAGGCATGATGGCATCAGGCTTTGAAACTTCAAAGCCCTCTTCCAGTGACACACATCTTCCAGCAAAACCACACTTCCTAATCCTTCCCACAGAATTCCACTTGTACCTGTCTTGTAGTCCTTCCCAATGAATAAAGGGGAGGAATTACTATGCTTTTAGATTTCCAAGTTCCCCTTAAGGAATGAATCCCAAGAAAATAAGCAGGGATGTAGGTGAAAGTCTAGAACCAAAAATTCAGTGTACAGTTATTTTTAATAGAGAAGAAAAAAGAAAAAAATTGTATACTCACTAGAATAATAGTTCAATAAATAGAACATTTTCTCAATGATCCAGTGTTTAGGCAAAAGTGTGTGTGTGTGTGTGTGTGTGTGTGTGTGTTTGTGTGTGTGTGTGTAAGTGTTCCCACCCCTGCATGCACATCCTCCAGTGGCCAGAGGTCAACACTGGGTGTGCTCTATTGCTTTCTGCCTTATACTGTGTAGAAGCTAGCTTGGCTGGCAGTGGCTTCTGTGTTCTGTCTTTGGTGTTTCCCCAGCAGTGGGATCTGGGTTCCAGGTGTCTGAATTGCTGGCGATTTGAACTCACATCCTCATGTTTGTGCACCAAGCACTTTACCCACCTAACCCTCTCCCCAGCCTATAGACATAATTTTTTTAGAGAATATAGTATCATGTAAAACTCATGACTTTTATTATGTACGTATATGTATAAATTTATGAAGTGTGTGTGTGTGTCTGTCTGTCTGTCTGTCTGTCTACATGTATCAACAGTAGAAAAATTTACAGAAAATGACTAAAATGAAATATAGAAAATGCTAAATACCCTCTAAGTTGTGTTTTTATGTTTTTATAGGATGTTCATTTCTCCCTATTTATTTATACTTCTACTTTCCTAATTTTTTCATAAGTACCTTAAAATATTTTGATACACAGGTAGGTAGATTAAACTAAAATGAAAAGGCAACAACTGGGCCTAGGAACACAAATCTGCAGTCCCGGACTTTGGGAGGCTGAGACAACATGTTGCTCATGTTACCTGGGCTCCTCAGCAAGACCTTGTCTAGAAAAGGGAGGAAAGGGAGAGTGGTGCTGCCGTGTGCACATGTGACTTTGTGCACATCTGAGATCACCAGGGGAGAAGTCCCAGCATGCCAGGCCCCTAGAAGACAACAGGATACAGTTTACTTTGTAAAACGATGGAATGATAGTCAGAGGCTTTTAAGTGCTTCCTTCCCAAAGTAATACTTTTCTTGACTAAAGCCCTCAACCACGTAATCTCTGGTGAATGGAATAGTTCAGTTCACTTTCACTAGGTATAAATAAATAAATCATACATTACAAATTTCAGTCATGGATTCAGACTAGCACTTTTGCTAATCTAATATTCACTTAACAAATATTTAACATGCACTAACCATGTTAGTTACCTTACTAGCTACCTACTAAACCTGTATTTTTTCAAGATGGAATTCTCTATGCATCATCCCAATAAATGTTTTTCTCAACCTCACAATCTGTTTCATAAATGGAGATTAAGCAATGATGGTGACTGTTGGGCTGTTTCCAGTTACTCTGCAGGTTTCTGCAGTGAGGTTCAAAGCATAACATCCATCTATCAACAGACATCTCTCAGTGATAAAGGGCCAGCTACTCAGGAGCATGAGACAAGGGATAAACCGGAAACTTCAGAGTATGCATCCTCTCATGTTTCCTTTATTAATCCAGTCCATAGACATTCATTAAGGATATTTTAATGGGCTTGATGGAAAGACCATGGGACAGGGTCCTGCACTGCCTTCCAAATGTTGTTCAAGATAACACACAGAGTAATTATAACATGCTGGGTTCTATTATTAAATCTGGGCTTTAAGGATTGCACTGGCTTTCTGTGAATCTTAAAGAAATCAACAGTAACATGATTGAAATACATTCAAGTTAGGTTGAAGAACAGTCTGTAGGGTGCAGTAGGGAGGGGGTAGAGCTTCCCGCCACGTGTGCATATGTTAGCTCATTTACTCCTCACAGTCTGCCCACTGCATTTCAGAAATAAAGAAGCAGTTTCAGTGAGATTGTATTTCCCCGTGTGGACAGTAGCAGACCTTGAGTTTCATGCATGATTCCCTTATTCTGACATCCACATTTCTCCACTAGCCCATTCTTAATTTTAGTAGCCACTGAACACTCACAGATACAAGGTAACAGGCAGTAGCTCTCTGTTGAAGAGGTGGGTGTTTTGAAAACTATTAACTGGTATTTATTGCCACATTTCAAAGGACAGGATGCAGAATGTGTGGCGACCATGACTGTAGCGACACTTCTGACCCACTGCCTTCCTTCTTGTGAACCTGTGCTTTGAAGTGTTTCCTTGCTTCAAGTGTTTCCACCATTACTACATGTCCAGTTCTCTCACCACCACACCTCCTATTTAGGACGAAGCCTACAAAACATACCCAGAGAGGAGAGGAAAGGAGTGTGGACCAAATACAGCTTAGTGTGACTGTCCCTTTGGCACAATGCTAGAGCGGCTGTGTTGTCACCCAAGTGCTTGTGGCTTTAGGGCTAGAGCTTTTATGAAATTTCAATAATAGAGATTTCTATTGTTGAGATTATGCTACATCTCACAACTGAAAGTCATAATCTATACACTCCAGTTCCTATTTAAAAAAGAAAAAAAAAACCCTCACCAGGAAACTGGAGGGCTAGCTCAGTGCTTAAGAGCACTTGTTCTTGCAAAGAACTTGGGTTTGATTTCCAGGACCTAGATGGTGCTCATAAGCTACAGTTCCATTGGATCTAACAACCTCTTATGACCTCTGTGGAAACCAGACACACATGGTGCACAGTTCTGCTTCAAGCAAAACACTCATATACATAAAATAAATACCTTTTAATTAAAAAGAAAACCTCTCCTATGAAAGTCATCAAGTATCTAATTATATATTTACTTCTGAAATTCTACTCTTTTCTTATTGCAGATCAGGAAATTTTGCGTAAACTAGAGAAGGAAAAAATCCTGGTATTCACACCATCACGGCGTGTCCAGGGCAGGCGAGTGGTGTGCTATGATGACAGGTTCATCGTGAAGCTGGCTTTTGAGTCTGATGGTATAATTGTGTCCAATGATAACTACAGAGATTTGGCAAATGAAAAACCAGAATGGAAGAAGTTCATAGATGAACGGTTATTGATGTATTCCTTTGTCAATGACAAGTAAGTAAGCCGACTGGCCCCAGCAGCTGCAGGAATATCCTTCCCATTTTGCCACTGACTGAATCTGAGACAGGCTTCTTTTGACCACCAGTTTCCCACTAATCCTAATGGGAACCAGAACTGAACCCTTGTACTATAGACTGGCTGGTGTGAGCTTTGTGCCCTTCCCTGAGATTTCTTAGATTCTGTCTCAAGGACCTGGCTGACAGAAACATCTATCCCCTGACCCCCTAAAACTGCCTGTCAAGTCCACTTAGAGCATGCTAGCTTACTAAAGACACACATTTAAAAAGTTTTTGTTGTTGTTGTTGTTGGTTTTTTTTGTTTGTTTTGTTTTGTTTTTTGATTTTTCGAGACAGGGTTTCTCTGTGTAGCCCTGGCTGTCCTGGAACTCACTCTGTAGACCAGGTTGACCTCGAACTCAGAAATCCACCTGCCTCTGCCACCCAAGTGCTGGGATTAAAGGCGTGTGCCACCACCGCCCGGAAAAAAAATTTTTTTTAATGAAGGAAGACTGTGGTCGTGATTGCAAACTTTAAGTTAGTGAAAGGGTAGTTGACATAAACAGGCACAAGTTACAAGAAGTAAATATACTTACAAACATGTGGAAGACATTTGCATATTGTTAATCTAAGCCCAAAATGAGTTTATTATCTCATCTGATTAATTCACAAAAATATGAACACTTGTTCTATTAAAGATGCATCAAAAACTAGGGCTGGAGACATGGCTTAGCAGCTAAGGACACTGCTTTTCTACAGGACCGGGGTTGAATTCTCAGTGTCCACATGGCAGTTCGCAACCATCCGTAACTCCAGTTCCAGGGGATCTGACACTCCCTCTGACCTCTCTGACCACTCATACACTTGCTGTAAGACGTTTGCAGGGCAAACAGAAAGATAAGCAAGCAGGTACACAGAAAGATAAGCAAGCTTAAAACATTCAAATGCATGAAAACTGTTGTACAATTTAGCAAAAGCTTCAAAAATATCTTTACACTCTCAGCCTTAGAGTTATTTCTTAGAATATATAAATGAGGACAAAACAAAAACCAGATAAGCTAATTTCTACATTTAGAGTTACAGGCATTCTAAGGTGATCAAGCCGACTGTAGAGTGACCCATCAAACTGCAGTGCTGCTCGGCTGTTCACTGCTTACACTTGTTATGAAGACTCTTGAGGAATGTACAGATTGAGGGTTGGCACACACCTGTGGTCTTAGCACTGTATAGGCTGAGACAGGAGAATTACAAGTTCAAAACCACCTGGGCTACGTAGTGAGACTCTCAGAAGGAAAGAGAGCCATGGAAACATGAGTAAACATGGAAAATATTTTTATTTAGCACTGCTGGGTATGACTCAGGTTACATGTGCTGTACCACTGACCTGCAGCGCTGACCTCTAGTCTTTTTCACTGCGTCTTTCTTTTGTCATAGTGACACTAGTTACCAAGTGCTTTCTGAGCCATCTTGGTTGCTCCTCTTTGCCCTCTTACGTTGCTCACATTCGCATTTTGCAGGTAAACATTTGGGCTTACTTCAAGTTAGAACAAAGATGTAACAAGTATTCAAATTTATTTCTGTGCATGATTTTGAGTTTTTCTTTCCTCCATTTGATAGTCAATCAAATGATAGGCTTATGTCCTTAGATTTTGTTCCTTCTTTTAGTAGTAGGGATCAAAGCCAGGACCTCACATATGCATGCTGGGCAAGCATGCTGCCACACTCAATTACAGCCTCAACACTTTTGTTTCTTAGTCTTTTTGAGACAGGGTCTATTAACTTATTCAGACTGACCTTGAACTCATTCTGTAGTCTGGGAAGCCTGGATGTGCCATCCTCTTGCCTTTACCTCCTCCCCTCTGCCAAGTCTAAGAGTCCTGCCCCCTCTCTCGGCCTCAGGCAGCTGGGACCACAGGCATGCTCTGTCTCAGCTGAGAAGCCATTGCTACAATGGGAAAAGAATAGACTTTAGAGTCTTGACTTCAGAGTTGGATGTCAGATACAAAGTGACTTAATTCATCAGAACCTGAATTAGAATTATTTATTGATCTATAAATGGAGCTTATACTTGGAAATGCAGTGATGTGTGAGGCACATCTGGCACATAGTGGTATCTGTTCTCACTACTGTCCCTCCCTTCTCTACCTGCCCTGCATCCCCTTGCCAGACTGGTGTTGACCGAGCTCTCCTAAGATCCCCTGGTAATCAGTACTCTAATCCTTATAAGCATCCCAAGACTAAGAGGAATTTAAAAAAAAAAAATGATAAGACACACTGTCACAAAAGTTGTTTAAATTAAAACAAATACAAGTTAAGGTGAAAACTGAATGCTATAGGAGAATGTGGTTTAAAGTTTGGTTTTTTTTTTCTAATCTTGTAAATATTAGTCAAAACACTTGGAATAAAATTTCAAAAGAAAATAGAATAAATAAATATTTATATCATTAGCATTAAATTAACCTTCTTTTTGTGTGTGTCATTCTTTATTGTTATCTTTGTGACAGGTTCATGCCCCCAGATGACCCTCTTGGCAGACATGGCCCAAGCCTGGATAATTTTCTGAGGAAGAAACCTATTGTTCCTGAGCACAAAAAGCAGCCTTGTCCCTATGGTAACTGTCCTTATGGATACTTGACAGTGCCTTTAGAGTGCAGTGCATTGATAAACACTGAAAGCCTCACATGCTATATACTGTGTGCTTCTTTTGATTATAAGTAAATTTAAGGAAATGTGCTAGCCTTAGACAATTGTTTTTTTCACCTATTTGGGTTCAACATAGGATTTCTCAGAGTGAAAATAGTGCTAATTCTGTTTGAAGTTACTTTTTATGGGATGAGAATTAGAAATTCTTCTATGTGGGTATGAATCAGATAAGTGTGGCTTTGTTGTGTTACAGCAGGACAGTTGCTCTTCATAGCACACTTTCCTACCCAGTTGTAAAGAGCTGGAAGAGAAGAGGCAGATCTGATCTGAGAGATCAACTGAGAGCTTCCTTGATGTTCTTAGTAAGCAAGAAGGGAGCAAGGAACACATTAGGACATAGCCCAGCTCCCATTTCTGCCTCTGTTACCCAGGTTCAGATAGGCCTCGCTCGCTGACTGTGCAGGATCTCCTGATATCAGTGCTCCTTTGCCTAACTGATTTTATCTTCATAGGAAAGAAGTGTACGTATGGACACAAGTGCAAATATTACCACCCAGAAAGGGGCAGTCAGCCTCAGCGGTCAGTGGCTGATGAACTTCGTGCCATGTCTAGAAACACAGCAGCCAAAACTACAAATGAAGGGGGACTGGTGAAAAGCAACAGTGTTCCTTGCAGCACCAAGGCTGATAGCACTTCGGATGTTAAACGAGGTGCTCCAAAGAGGCAGTCAGACCCAAGCATACGGACTCACGTCTACCAAGACATAGAGGAAAAGCTTCCCACCAAAAACAAGTTGGAAACCAGGTCTGTACCTTCCTTAGTCAGTATCCCGGCCACTTCTACTGCAAAACCCCAAAGCACTACATCTTTAAGCAATGGCCTTCCATCTGGAGTTCATTTCCCACCTCAGGATCAAAGACCACAGGGACAATACCCTCCAATGATGATGGCAACCAAAAATCATGGAACGCCAATGCCTTATGAACAGTATCCAAAATGTGACTCCCCTGTTGATGTTGGATATTATTCCATGTTGAATGCATATTCTAATCTGAGTATCTCAGGCCCCCGAAGTCCTGAAAGGCGTTTCTCAGTAGACACTGACTATCGAGTAAATTCTGTAGCTTCAGACTGCAGCAGTGACGGGAGCATGAGCTGTGGGAGCAGCGACTCGTATGTGGGGTACAATGACCGGTCCTACGTCAGCTCTCCTGACCCGCAGCTAGAAGAGAGTCTCAAGTGTCAGCACATGCACCCCCACAGCCGCCTTAATTCCCAGCCCTTCCTACAGAATTTCCATGATCCCTTAACCAGAGTTCAGAGTTACAGTCATGAAGAACCAAAGTTCCATCACAAGCGTCCTCTTCCACACTTGGCTATGCATCTGCAGCACCCCGCCGTGGGTGCCCGCTCCAGCTGTCCTGGGGATTACCCCTCTCCACCAAGTTCAGCACACTCTAAGGCCCCACACCTAGGGAGGTCCTTAGTGGCCACGAGAATAGACAGCATTTCTGATTCTCGACTCTATGATAGTTCTCCTTCAAGACAAAGAAAGCCTTATTCTCGCCAGGAAGGCCTAGGAAGCTGGGATAGGCCAAACTATGGGATGGATGCGTACAGCTATCGGCAGACTTACTCCTTACCCGATAACTCCACACCCCCGTGCTATGAGTCGATCACCTTCCAGAGCCTGCCTGAGCAGCAGGAGCCCACCTGGAGAATCCCCTACTGTGGAATGCCACATGATCCTCCGAGGTACCAGGACAGCCGTGAGAAGATTTATATCAATTTGTGCAACATCTTCCCCCCTGACCTTGTGAGGCTCGTCATGAAAAGGAATCCTCACATGACAGATGCCCAGCAGCTTGCCGCAGCCATTTTAGTGGAGAAATCGCAGCTGGGTTATTGAAAAGATGATGCATCTTTGTGGTGTTGAGTAGTTTTTTGTTCAGCTCAGTTGCTGAGGGAGGTTTGCTACAATAGCACATGTGATCTCCTTCTCAGCAGGGAGGTTATATAGTATCCATTTATGTGAAATACTGTATCATGGAATCTGTATGGAACCCCACTTGGTGGACTTATCACGGGATTGCTTTACATTCAAACTTTTTTTTTTTTAACATTTCCTTTTTAAAGCTATACACTTGGCTGGAAGTTTCTCCAGTTTGATTTAATAGATGTATCTGTGATCTTTGATATTCCTCTTTGGTGCATCAGGGGTTTATATGCAGCACTTTTTATCCTTGTTTCCTGTCCTGTTAACTTGGTGTTTGTCTGTCAACTGCAAGCAATTGCAGTGTCTCCAGAATGTGGAGGTACTGGACTAGACCTAGCAAACTATTTCCTCAAGCCAAGCTTAACTAGAATCCTTTACAGCTTTTTAAGTTATTTTTATTTGGGGAAAGTGGGCTTCTTTGTGCTATAATCATTATTTATAGAAACAAAGATATACTACAGCACTGACTTTATATTTAAAAAAAATATATGTTTCCAGTTATGTTAAAATGGTAATAGTACATATTAGAGTGATTCCCAGTATGGCACTTTTTATTTTATTTTTGTTTGGATGTTTCCTGTTAAGAAAATTAGTTATTTTAAATGGTCAGTTTAAAAGAAAGCAGATGCAATCAATGGAAAAAAGTTTCCATTTTTTTTTTTTTAAAGAATAAGGCAAAAGCTGTAACTGTTACAGGTTAAAGCTTTGCTTTCCAGCTAAAATGTGCTTTTTGACAGTAGAAATGGGAGTGCAGTCCTTGATTTCCATTAACATGTATTTTTAATCTCTGTCTTTTTGTGGGAGGCACAGTACTGGATGAATAGCCCTTTCTCAGTACTTGCCTGTTTTTAATGAATCCAAGTATTCTCAATGCAGCTTTTATATTTAATACACTCTAGCTTTCCCGCTATTTATTGAGGCTGGCCTGAGGTGGTCTGATGTGTTGAGAATATGCAACATTTACTGATACTGCACTGTAGAAATGACAACAGAGGACTTGTAAATGGTAACTTAAAGTTTTTGTAAGATATTGTATATTTTCCATTTTCCTGAAGGTAGTTTTTTGGGGGGCCTGTTATATTATTAAGGCCAGACTCTTGCCACAAATAGTGTAGTTTTAGATACAGACTAAAGTCTGTTCTAGTATTAGTAAGGGATATTTCTGGTTGCATCATGGGTTTTGCTTGCTGTAGTGACCTTTCTGAGCATCGGGAGATTGATTTATGGTCAGTGCAGACAGTGTTGTGATGGACAGAAGCTGCCTCTGATTGTACTTGTTGCAAGGACAAGTCCAGCTCTGGTCCTGTAGTCAGCCTGGATGCTCTGACCTAGATGTTCCTGCAGTCTCAGAGGCAACACCCTGAAAACCAGAAAGTACCTTTTACTGTTGATACAAATTGTATCTTTTTAACAATAAGAACTATTTTGATTTGTAGATCTAGTTAAAAACACAAATGTGTAACTATAATTAGACTTTTGGGCAACATTTTATCCCTTATTTAAATGCAAAATTTTAAAGGAAAATTAAAATCTAGAATAGGATAGAAAATAAAAGTAACAATTAAGGTAAATAAAGGTGTCTGTCTTAGTTTTATATATTAAAATATATTAAATAAATTTATTGGCATTTTCTTTTTCCTAAAACTTACCTAGTGTGAACTTAACTTAAAATAAAGGTAAAATGCTGCCTGAAAATAATGTCCAAGCATCTTCGACTAGGATAACATTTTCACTACTTGTGTGACACCATGTGTTGCATGGAGTAGGATTTGGGTACACAGTAAATGCTTCTAAACGGCATTGTGCATATTAGCATATCCAATAATCTGAACCATGTTCAGCAAACTTAATTCAGGAAAATGATGTTCTACAGTTACTGCTGTTGTGTTTGAGTGAGCGTGGCACACATCTTTACCCGGAGTGCTGCAGGTGGTGCCATCCCAGCCATCCCGAGTGGCATGTCTGAGAGTGACACAGCCAACCTGTGAAACTGTCCTTGATCCTGTCAGTCATGATCTGAAGGGCAAGTTGAAATATGAAGGCTAAGTGAATGCCAAGAACAAGGTTGCAAGCGTGGGGTTCCTCTTAGCCAGGCTACCCAGTCGCATTGTGAGACGAGGCTGAGGAAGTCACTTAATGAACGTGTCACTTTTGCTTCATATTAGCACTGTGATTGTTTGGAAATGGGCACACTTGACTAAAATAATTTAAGTGAGACCTTAGGTTAAAAGGATATGACTTAAAATTTGACCTTCTTATGTTTTTAGCTGAAGTTGCCCTTTCTCCTCTTTAATATAATCTTTGCTGGTGTGTGTCATGGCGTAGGTGGCTCCGACCCACCCACTGCTACATTTCTCAGTGCCACTGGCTGAGAAATTGTGCTAAGAAAAGGTTTTCTTATGACAAGAGGGCAGTCCGTCTGTCCCCTTTGATGAAGCACCAATGCTGCTTTTAGACGTTAAGATTAAGGTGATTGGCAGATTTTAGCTACATCAATTTCTCAGAAAAAAAAATCTCAGGTAATAAGTAAAAGGAGTCCATTATTAAATTCATAGCTGGTCATAAACCTTAATTTTAGCTAAAATACTTCTTCCCAATCTCTAATTTCTGTTTATCAGACTAGCCAAAATAAATAAATAAATAAATAAATAACCTGAAATGGTGTGCTAATGAGTAGTAAAATGTCAGAATTGGTCAGCTGATTAAAAAGGACTCAGACTGGAATATTCTGCCCCTGAATAATAGACAGTCAACTGTACTTTATGCAGTAATAGCAGTTTGTTGTCCCTGTGTTTTAGTCCAGAGGGAATAGTACCTAACTGGCCAAAATGGCCCTCAGAATTTCCTCTTTTCTTGCATGTAATACAGACATTTCAGTCTTGTTACCCTAATGGGAGTTTGTCACTGACCTAAACAGTGAAAGTAATTAATGGTTGCCAGTGTAAAATATTTGACACTGGTGGCAACTTGAATTTTTGTTTTTATGAAAATACATTTATGAGAATATGTAATTATCTAAAGTGGGTGTTTTATATATAAACATGTTTGTTATGAAGTATTAAAAAAATAGGGGGTTGTCTTTTAATGAATAACATTTTTCTGATTGAACTGTGTCTTTGAGTTGTGAATGACCAAGTCTAGGGTCTATTTGACCAATGATAAGATTCAGAACCACTTACATGGAAAGAAACACTTGGTTTTATTCTTGGTATTTTTAAAGATTATTTTGATAATTTTAATAGAATGTGTAATTTTTAAATACACAAAAGTAGTATTGATTATATAAATGATTATTTAACATGTCTTTTATGGATGTATCTATATGTATATAGACAGTAATATATTTATAAAACAAATATACTTTATGTTGTATTTTTAGTTTGTAATGGATATAAGTATGACTGTGTGTATGTGAGCAAGCACACACATGTGTGTACACATACACACACGTATTCATGTGTCTGTCTACCTTTATGTGTTTGAATGCTGAAACCTTTTTCCCTGACTTACTGGGATTTACTCTAAAGTGTATTTGACTTTTGCTCCTTTTACTACCCTTATTCCTTATTCAAGATAAAATAAGAGGTACAGTTTTCTAGTCTGTCTGTTGCCAGATGGCTCTTCCATTTTATTAATCTCTAATTCTTAGAGAGTGCCTGACATCAAACAGATTATGGCTAGAGATAATGATTGTGTTCCAAATATATTAAAAGTGACTCCCCAGCTATGATGTGAAAGTTTCAGGCTACACACCAGTGAACAGAGTCAGCCTAGAAGATGAAGTCATCCACATACGAGAACTCAAGGAGGCCTGGTCCCTGTGAAAGGGAAGAAGCATGTGTTCTAGATACTCTAGGAAGAAAACTGGAGGTGATGTGCCAACAACTCTCTCTGTAGGATCTGGTAGTAAAATTATTCAGGCTTCTCAGAGAATCAGATAGTATCTTTACTATACACCTTTGCCTTTACAGTGTGAAAGCCACAGGTAGCATAGAGATGAAAATGTGACCTTCTAAATAAAATTTTATTTACAGAAACAAGCAACAGGCCAGGCTGGGAATGGGCCATTCCCCAGCCCTGTCCTTGAGGGAAGAAAGCCAGACACATTAAGCAGTAAATTCTTGTGCATGTTAATATAATCAACAGTAGCTGTATCTCAGCAACCATTTAGAGGTAGTATGATAATCACTGGTGTCCTTCAGAAGATGACTGTGCGATTGTCATATCAAAGCATTTGTTAAGGTATTTGTTAAGCTCATCACACCCATCATTTGAGATGTTACTTGTCTAGCCACCAAGAAATCTGAAAAAAAAAAAAAAAAAAAAAAGAAAACGGTTTCAGTATTGGGAATTTTGCTTAAGTTCTTATTTTTAAATAGGAATCCTTTATCTTTTGTTTCTTGCTGGCTTCCAGGGCCAAAAGCCAGGCTCTTTTAAAACTCAGTCTATAACTAGCCACATTTTTCCAAGATTGCATTTGTCAGTTACATTTTTCTGTTTTGTTTTTTTTGTTGTTGTTTTGTTTTTGTTTTTGTTTTCTGTCTTCTGATACTTAACAGACTCACCTTTCTTTACACGTGATTTTAAAGATTAGCGTACTGTAACTTCACAGTTTCCAATGTTTCTGTAATGTTTAAAACTGACTAGTCCAGTGAGTGTATCTGTTACATTGTCACTCTTACTAAGAAACATGTGTCTTCTTTCTCTGTCTCAGTGTTCCCTATGGAGTTTTTAGATAGCTTAGGGACTGCCAGTGGAGTGATGTCCTTATGATCAGCTCTGAGTCTGAACTGACTGAAGGGCCACACCAGGGAGCATGCCATCCACACTGCTTCGTTCATGGTATCTCAGCAATAACACTATCTCTACAGGGTTGTGAGACAGCTACAAAAGCCACCTCCTCCTTAAGGAGTTATGCTTTCTTTTAAAATCGGAGTGCAGTCCTGGCTTGAACAATGTTGATGTTGTGTCTGTTATGCCCTCTCACCTCCTGCCTGTCAGTCACCCATGTTATAACACTGTCATAGTTATACATGACATTCCCCTAGGATCCTCTCAGTCCTTCAGACTTAAACATAATTTCAGGTTTTGACTATTTGGCAGTAGAAAATATCTATGCATGTTTTCAATTCTTATAAACCTGTAAAGTTTCATTTCTTAATCCACGTACTGAACTTTCTGTCCAGGTATTTCAGGTGAACAAAAGATGTTTCCCAGAAAAGCTTTTAACACTTCTGTCTAAAGCAGCTCATGTATTTAAGAAAAAGTAGTACAGTGGTTGCTATGTAAGATATAAACACATACATTTATGTATATTTCCTCTGGGGTTTTTTAATTATAAATTTTCAGCCTTCTATGAAATACTCACAAATGGTCAAATACTGCAGACACGGTATGTCCTCACTGTTGGGCCTCTTACTCCTCCCAACTGTAGCTGTTTGCCGGGAGAGAATTTCCTTACTCATCCTTCAAGCTTTGCTTACAGGAAAAGTGAGGTAATGAATATGTTTAGAGCAACCATTTTATAAACATATTATTCTGTTTATATCTCTCTCTGCTCTGTATGTTTCTGTAATAGGATTTTTGCAATTCCAAAAACAGTGGAAACAGCTATATGATTCTGCCATAGAGGGGAAAAATACTACACTATCCATTTTTCCTGTGGTAGGTTGTTACATGAAAAAAAAAATCTCATATGACAGAATAGATGCTAAATAAAGTGTTTCCTTCTCTGTTCCCCTGGCTTTCCCAGAGTCTGTGGTTAATGACATTGGGCTCCTCTGAAAGTTGTACACATGTTCGGCATTGATGTAAATGTTAGAGCCACAGTTAATTCCTATTAACCTGAAATTAAATGTCAAAAACAACTAGTCATGACTCAAAACATGGTGAGAGTGTTTTCTTTCTCTTAGTCGCTAAGATGTTTTGTTTTCGGTGATTCTGAAGTATCTGGTTGTCTAGCTAAGACAGTGTGGTTGTGGATAGGGCCCTTAACCACTGAGTTTATAGAAAGGCTGGATAGTGTATGTGTGCTCGTTCTAATAAAGGCCAGCACAGCATTAAAGGGTATTGAGCAGGCTTTTCTTCATGGGACGGTATGGACTGGGTGGTATACCAGCTTGGGGAACTGATACATGTGAACCCTAAACAGGTTCCATGTGCATCCTCCAGGGTCTCTTTCTTGTAAGTTAAACTGGAGGCTAAACGCAGCACAGCCAATATGAATAAGTATTTTAAAAGAAAAAAAAGCAGATCAAACAAATAATAGATAAGTTTTATTTTGTTGATAGTTGAGGTTCATTCAAAAACCTAGATCACGATAGAAAATGTCTCATTTCTTCCAGAGGTTTGGAGAGACTGCAGACAGAGGTCAGTATGTGACACTCGGGTGCCGCGGGCTTGCAGCACTCATCAGTCTGACAGGCAACACACACAGTATCTGCTCGCAGGGTCTTTCCCACAGCCCGGTATAAAGTGGCATTGACACCTTTCTCCTATTTCCAGTGCATGAAGGGGAGAACTCAAGGGCAGGGCAGATGAGTGTAGTACTGCCTGGCTCTGCTCTTGAGCCTTGAAACAGAATGGGATCCCTGCTGTTCTCCAGAACTTGTCTTCCTGACCCAATTTTATGATCATTTTTGGTCAGTGGAAATATTCTACTTCTGGTCATTTTAACAAGATGTTCTGATTAAATTCTAGTGGGATTTTCCTCCTGTCACTTCACAGACCTTTGCTTTTCCTCCAACATTGTCCCTAAAATTGGTACTTTCCATTGGCCAGTGTCAACTGGTCATCTGCCTCTTCTCCCACTTTATTATCTATGTATGAGCTGAGAACATGCAGTCTCAGGCTGTACTCTGGTCGGGCTGCACGTGCACATTAGAGCATTGATGTTCATAGCTTCCAGAGACTCCAACATATCCAAAAGCAATAAATCAAAAGCAACACTTAAAGAGAGAGACCTCCAACCTTCCCAGGTCTACCTGAGCTCAAAGAACAGGAGTTGGAGTGGAGTGCTAACTTGACCTAGTGCTTTCTTTTCTCAGATCCAGTCTTGTCTGAAGGCAAATGTTAGCACACACTGATGAGTTAATACATGGTCATGCACTAATACTCATTACATTAATACTCAACAATGCATGAAAGAGAAGTGTCACAAAACAGCAACTGTAATGCTGAATTTATTCAAAACAAAGTACCTGGGCCTTTGCCACCCTCCTGTCATCCCCAGTTCAGAGGCAGCAGGGAAGCTGAGAGCATCCTTAACTGCCTCTGGCAGAGAACCCAACCAAAGTTGTCAGGGATATTAGGATAAGCTAGCTGCCAGGAACTGTAGAAAAATGTGGAGTAACTGAAAGATTCTCCATCTCTCTCACAAGAACAAGAAGTCTCTATGGTAACATAGAAACTGTGACAAACTCCCTGGGAAGGGTTTGGAGCAAGGGCACAGTGGCTCTAGCATGAGATTTTGGAATAGTGCCCCCATGTGAACATGACTTTGATCTTGAAGCTTGGCTATGCCTTCCATTGTAGATGGAATCATTTCCCACCTCGTGGATCTTCAACTCAGTGATGACAGAATATGTGGGGTTCAGGATGTAGGGCCTGGGTGTACATGCTTGGAGACTGCTGGTTCCTCTCCAGGGCAGCCTCTGGTCCAGAGAGTAGACTGGAGGTAGGGAAGGAGGACTCCTGGGGTGAGAAGTCCCACTGATGCTGTCTTCTGTAGTTCTGAAACAGGAGACTGTGATCAATATCACAAATCCCTTCTCCCTCACCTGGACACTGCTGTACTTTAGTCTGGCTACTCACTTGGCCCCACTGAAGAAGCCAGGCATGTAGGCCATAGCCTACTGTCCAGCCCTGCCATTTCAACCTCTCTAAAGCAATGGCATACTCGTGTACAGAGGCCACAGACTGACGAAGGGAAGGCGTAGCTGACAGCCATGAGTGGATATTAAGGCTACATACAGGCCCCTTACACAATGGGCAATGTTTTGTGGTATTCATGGTTTTCTTCCTGGATGTCAGTTCTATCCAATCCTAATAATCTTGATAAAAATATGTCTTCTGGAAGGGTTGTTTCAGTTCCCATAGGACCAGAAAACTTAGGAGGTGAGCCTGCCCTCAGCCTTTCCTCACTCAGCCAAATCCCCTTCTGTGTCTTCACTGGTGGTACAATGGGCACCCCCAGCCCTCATCAGGACCACATAGCCAGGATTTTTGGATGATCAGATTCATAAGTCAAACGTCTTTGTCAAATACCCATGTCCTATAGTCTAATACAAGAGATAAACTAATGCCCTCTTAGAGTTTCTATTGCTGTGATGAAACACCATTAGTAAATTGTGAAGGAAAGGGTTATTTGGCTTACACTTTTATATCATAGTCCATCAGTGAAGGAAGTGAGGTAAGGAACTCAAACTAGGGAGGAACCTGAAGGCAAGAGCTGATGCAGAGGCCATGGAGAGGTGCTGCTTACTGGCTTGCTCCACGTGGCCTACTTAATAGAACCTAGAACTTCCAGCCCAAGAGTGACAGTACCCACAATGGGGTGTGCTCTTCCACATCAATCACTAATTAATGAAATGCCCTATGGACTTACCTATAGCCAGATCTTATGGGGGCATTTTCTCAATCGAGCCTCTTCCCTTTCAGATGACTATCTTGTGTCAAGTTGACAAAACTAGCCAGCACAGCCCCTCACCAGATAGTCCCCATTTTCAGTTTTGATGAAAACTCATGACCCTCAAAATGCCCAGGAAGAAGGGCATCTGAGGCTGTATGTAGGTAGATGACTACTGAAGTCAACTTATGGAGCCTTTCTGTAATCCAAATGGGATGGGTGGCAAGGAAGGCATTTCCACTAGGGTGGACCAGATTGCAAGAAGACTAGAAAATGGAAGAGTCTAGGCATGGATACCTACAGAGGCTTGCCTAGGAAACCACTGGGCTGGGACATTAGAAGACTTCACTGCCTTAGCATCTATCAGCCTTGATGGTAAAGGTTGGAGAAAACACTTGATATGGCTGTCACAAAAGCCAAAGACATTTGAAGGAATTCTTGTGTTGGCTGAGTAAAATCAGGCAAGGAAGAGTGTATGCAGATTAACTCCAGTTATATGAATTCCAGTAAGTGAAATCTACCAGGGATGATACCCATTTCAGGGATGCTTGGGGTCTGGGAAGCATCCCTGTCAGTGTCCTCTCTTCCGCTGATCCCTCAGATGCATGCCCATTCTGAAGACCTGTCATGACATCTCCTGATCTGTGGATGTTCGACTTTTTCAATTCAGTGAAAAGCTGACTCATACAACTCACTTCTCCTACCCTTGCTGAAACGCCTGGCTATGTGCTTGTTTATCTGTGCACAGGGCTCTCCAGAGAAAATGAGACTCTGTCCTTAAATCCCCATTTCAGGAGAGACGTGCAGCCAGCATCCATTTATGCTGTCTTCTACCCAGTCTGAAGTGAGTGTAATGCAGAACCACTTGTTTGTCCCCAAGCCCATGGCCAGAAGAGGATATTGATTTGTAAGAGTTACTCATGCTGACCAAGGAATGTTCACTGGTCCCTGTTTAGCAAATGCCACCCAGCTGACTCGGCCAGGAGAACATTTGGTTCTTGCAGTGTCTGAAGAGAACAATAAATACAACTCTTCCCTCCAAACAAGTGCTGCTAGGTCTCAAGCATGGTTCCTAGGGAAGGAGCCTTGGTCTCACCCAGGAATGTGGTAGAAATGGAGATGCTTGAGGCAGGGCTGTGGTCTGTGTGCTCTACCAGAAAGCCTGAGAAAGGATGCTAGCATGTGTCTTAGCAAACCTTCCCAGTGAGTTAGATGTACATTAAATGAGAAACACAGGACTGAGCAACAAAGCAAGAGGTTAAGTAGGTGTGGGTGAGGATCACAGTGAGCCTGACTGAAGCTCCTTGCTGGAGTGTATAGACCTGGCTGGGGTAGCTGGGCCTCCTGTCTACCACTGAATCCCAAGAAGGCAGGCCCACCCTCCCTGTGGTCACCTCTGTAAGGCTGAAAGGTGGGGGTAATTGGAATTTCTGCAGACAGCCAGCTCCCCCAAAAGAAAACATGAGAAACAGTGTTGTCCACAAACTCTCCAGTCAATGCCTGTATCTTCTTGGGAAGGAATGCAGAGTGCATCTGGAGCCAGGGGCGGAGTGCTCATCCTATGTATGGGTTCTCTGGAGAGAAGGGAAACCTCTCTACCCATATGCTTCTTCAGGTATTGTCTTCTTCCTATCTGACAGGGACACTGTAGGCTTTGGGGCTCTGAGCCATCAACTTCCAGTCCATTTGTCCAATGATATGCAGAAGAGTCATAAAAGCAGCCACCAAAGCACAAGCAGAGAGGGCCTTTCGTAGCAGGTTGGGCTTGGCGAGCTGTGAGCACAAACACTTTTTAAAGAAAAAGATTTATTTATTTTAAATGAGTACACTGTCGCTGTCTTCAGATCCCATTACAGATGGTTGTGAGCCACCATGTGGTTGCTGGGAATTGAACTCAGGATCTCTGGAAGAGCAGTCAGTACTCTTAACCTCTAAGCCATCTCTTCAGCCTGAACATAAATACTCTTAATCCTCCTGCCTCCGTGGCCTATCTGTACCATCCAGCCACCTTCAGCAGAGGAGTAAGGTCTATGGCTGGAGGAGAAACTGGTCCAAGGTTCAACCACTAATTCCCACTAATTTACAGCAGATCACACACTGCAGCCCCAGACACACCGCCTGCTGAGGAAATCCTTAGGCATCTGCAGCCTCTGCTTCCAGGCAGTCTCCCAAAGGACTCTCCCATATCCCGCCACAGTCATATCTTTTCTAATTTCGTCTGCCTGTGTCAGTCACTAGCCCCAGCCAGGATCTGTCCCGAAAAGCAGCACTGGCTGTGGATAGCAGGCTCGTCAGTCACTAGCCCCAGCCAGGATCTGTCCCGAAATGCAGCACTGGCTGTGGATAGCAGGCTCTCTCGAGCAGTAGATTGGAGTCTCTAGAGGGTCTGCTAAGAAGTGGAATTGAGGATGGGCTTGATACAATCCTACAGCATGGCCAGGGTCTGTAACTCCCCGCCTGATGAATCCCACGTGCTTCTGGTCCTTATTTATTTATTTATTTATTTATTTATTTATTTACACAGAAAGTGGCCTTTCAAGTAGTCCAAACCCTCCCTTGCCACAGTATGTTCCAATCTAATTGTACGCCCATTTCTGTTTATGGCCCAGGAGAGGCCTACTGAGAAAGTTGATAAGATATCACCACTACAGCAAAGCACATGATTATCTGTTAAGTTATAAAAAATGTTGATAACAAAAGACTAATCGCAGGAGAGGACGGTGTGAATGAACACTCCTTGATAGTAAACAGTGTTATGTTGATAAAGGTCTGTCTGCTCATGAGCCTTCTGTACCACCCTCGTATCCTGAAAACCGCTGACCAGTGAAAAAACATCTCTTGTGACATACTTTGGTTTTTATGAAAATCTTTAAAGTTTACCTTTGTGCCTGGCAAGTACCTGACACATTCTTTGCAGCACAACACATTCCTAAGGTGACAGTTTGCAGTGTGACTCAGCTATTTGAACAGTCACCCTAATGTCAGACCGCTGAGTCACATTGCAAACTGTCACCCAATGCTTCAGTCCTTGCACATTCAAACCTCCCTCAGCTGGGCTGGGTGCCACTGCATGAATTACTAATGCACCTCACATCCCAGGTCTGCCCTGAACCCTCCTCACCCTTCCCCAAACCCTTGCCTGCGTCTTAGTAACACTGGTGCAATTGGAGAAGATGAGAAACTGAGACAGAGCAGGAGGTCACAGTGATCAGGAGGACCTGTTAGTGAGTGTGATAGCCACTGCCTGCCATGAGGTGCAGAGAGAACTGGGAACCCAGGCTCCAGGTGGTGTTAGAATATATTTATTACTTATATGTATATACAATTATACAAACAGCCCAGACAGGAGAGTGTATGTCACATCAATTTCTGCAGATTCTACAGAAATACACATGGAAGGAGATTTATGCCACCAAGTTTGCTCTCAGAGAAAAGCCAAAGATAAGTCACGTACATTTTTTTTTAAAAATGTTGTAAAGACTTGAAAACTCTCCCCATATATTCCATCTTATGAGCTAATTAATCATGCAGAAAAAAGGTGTTGGAGGGAGGGGGGATGTGGGGGATTTCCAGAAGCTCATGCCTTCCAGCAGGTTTCAGAAAGTGGTGTCTTAAAAGCTGAACTCAGATGTTGGCTCAAGACTACAGGGCTGCAGATGTCCCAAGTCCTGGTCCATCTCCTGAGCTCTGATGCTAGGAAAGGCAGTGAAAAAGTATACAAAGACAGTAACAGGAAAAGGGAAACCCATAGCAAACAGGGGAGGGGAGGGGCATCAGCAAGAGCCCTGGCTGATGGAGATACCAGAATATGGGAGTGTATGTGTTCAAGACTCAGGGCTGTCTCAGTACATCCTTAGTTCTACAGCCCACTGTGGATCAGCCACCTGGGACCTGTACAGAAAGATGACAGGAGAGTCAGAGAGAAAGAAGAAACTTCAACTTAAATATTCCCAGAACAGGCTGCCAAGAGCATGGCCTTGAAAGTTCATGTTCAGAACTCTGGGAATGTTCAGGGGCTGTGCAGGGGGTGGAACGCTGCTGAGGAGATGCCAGGAGGCACGGGCTGCTCTCTGACCTCAGACGGGCTGGAATTGTTCAGAGTCTCAAAAGAAATCAACAACAGCTTGGGAACATTCTGCCCCAGGATCATGTGATGGATGTAAAGGTACAGTCAGAGGCATTTCTGATATGAAGGAGAGTGTAGGGAGGAGAGCCTGAGGTGTGGGCTCATCTGCCGGCATTAGCTCCACGTGGTACACACCTCAGGTCACTTCCTATTTCAAGGACCCCACAGAGAGAAACCTGAGGTCAGATCTAATCTGGCCTTTAAACAAAAATTTGGCCCAGAGCCTTGCAGAGGACCTAAGGCCTGAATGTTAAGAACAAGAAGCCTGTGACCCACACAGGATCACTGAGCCAGCAGCCCGCTAGACTGATCAGTCATTTGGCTCTGAGACTGATCTGGTCCTGAGACTGTAGGGGGCTCCACCACTCAGTAAACCAGCCAGCTAGTTCCTGTTTTGTGGCTTTGGATGTCACCTCTAAGTTCTTGCCAACAGAATCCCACCAGTAGACTGGATGACGGTTCTGGAGGGAAGCCCTAAAGATGGAAGAACCAAAGCCATAGGGACAACTGAGTCCTGTTCCACTAACAACGGACTGCAGAGGCTGCAGCCCTTCCAAGGCTGACAACTATGACATTTCAGACTGAAAGAGGCAGAGACTGCCAGCTCCCTCGGTCCCTTCATGAATTCATCTGTCATCTGAGCTTGGTGGCTCTGCTGAGTCACACAGGCACCTTTTCTTTCTCTTCTTTTGACAACAATAGCTTGGTGACAGCCTCCCTCAGAGGCACTACCTTGAAGGGCACATCCTCAGTAGGTGAAAGTCACTGAGACAGTAGCAGAGCAGCCAGTCTATTTTAATCTGGGGCTTTTACTAATCAAACAAAACAGGGTAAACTAATTTCTGTACTGCAAGACAGGGTTTCATAGTGAAAAGATGCAGAGAATGTTGTCTTGTAGCAATCTGTGAGTGTTTAGGATGTGTTTCCAGCAGAGATTTTTGTTCAAATACCAGGACTAAGAACAGCTGAATTCTATGAATTTATGGTTGGCCACACCCATTTCTAAATGAGTGAGAGTGAGAGCAGACGCAGCTGGGTGTTCTGAAGCCTTCAAGCTATCTTTCAAACTGTGACAGTTTCAGTGGCGTCAAGAGTAGTCTGGGAGTCTAGTGTGACCTGGACCTCACTTCAAAGACTCTAAAACTCAAGGCTAAGGAAGTAAGTCGTTTCTAAACTTCTTCCCCTTGTATGAGCATTCAATACCTGTTCCATCACACGAAAGGAGCGCAAAAGACACACTGATATCATGGAGCCTGTGTCATGTCTTCAAGCACTGCTGCAAGTATGTCCGTGTGTAACCAGGTGGGGAAAAGTTTGGAAAACTCTCCCAGAACGTTTGGGAGATCTCAACCAGCATCCTTCACAGTCTCTAAGACGAACTGAAGTGCTGCGGCTTCATTTAGAACTAAGTAATTTTCTAACAATCTGTCATCATAGTGAGCACGTTCAAATGATTTTTAAATACAGCCAGACTGAGGGAGGTGCATAATAACTTTATTAATAAGGCCTATGAACCAGTTCTTTGACCTTCTGACTCAACATGCATGTACAACATAGCCGTATGACTTTAATATTCCAGGAATCAGAAGTGTCACCTGTGAGGGAACTCTCTTAACACCCCTTTCTCACTTATCCAGAGTCTTTTTACAAATGCAAGAGAATGTCCTAGCTAAAATAGCGCTTACAATAATCACTTGACCACAGTCACAGATAAAAATCTCACTTTCATAAACTCGAGCTGACATCGAAGTGATTTATTGGAAGATGGCGTCCATGACTGGTGAAGAGCCTGGCGGATGCAGACTATCAGGAAGGTAAAGATGACGCAGGAGGGACGCTATAGCACTCTCTGGCTCAGCTCCTTCAGCTTGACGGTAACTAAAGGCTCTGGTCAGCAGGTGAACAGACACACAGGTTCTAGGGGTCCCCCAGGATCTGTGCATGTCTCCCGGGAGCATACTTACCTCATGAGGAGGGAGGCACCATCCTGTTACATCTGCTTTATGCTGCTTTGGCAAGAACGCATCTGGAACAGTGCATACAGTTTTGGTCCCCACCTTTTGAAAGAGACATCAAGAGGTTAGGAAAGTAGAGTGCAGAGGGGCACATGGGTAAGCGAGGTGGGGGGAGGGGCAGGGAGGCCGCATGCTCATCAGTTTCAAAGCTAGGAAAGTCTTTTTGGATTATCAGAGGGCCAACTGGGGAACTCAGCTGCTAACCTTTCTAACTCTTCTTAAACTCACCTTTGAAAGTCTCCTAGCCAAACATGGAAATAAGAAGAGCTGAGGTCCCTCTGAGGCAGGTGCTAGAGGGTTCTCTAAGAACTGCAGCAACTATCCACTGACTGATTAGTTTCTCAACAATCTTGGCTCTAAAGCCATACACATCAGTACTTTTAACAGTGGGCATCCTTGCCTTACTGAGTACCTAAGGGTGACCTTGAACTTCTGTTCTTCAAGATCCACCTCATAAGTGCCGGATCTACAGGGCGTGTGCCACCATTTGATTCTATGTGGGGTGACAATGGAACCCAGGGCTTCCTGCAAGTTAGTCAAGCACTCTTAACAAGTGAGCTCCATCCCCAGCTCAGATTTTCTACATTATTTTAGTCTGTTCTATGATCTAGGAACTGGTCATGTCCTTGAGGGAACAACCAGTCTAATGGACCTAACAGACTTTGTAGTGCCTACTTAGAAATCACGAGTTGCTGTCTCTGAATGAGCAAGAATTCTCAATGTACTATCACTCTTCCCTAGTAGGCTGGTGTTTGAAGAGAAGCTGCAAGATGTCTTCACAGCTGCACTGACACTGGCTATGGAGACCAGTGCTGGCCGAAGTGAATTTCTTATTCTTAGATACAGACCAAAATCAAGGTGAGCGTTAGCCCAACCAAGAAAGGACTGCACTGGCCACGACTACTCACCAGCCAGCTCCCCAACTAGTGCTCGGTGGCCTTTTCTGCACTGCTGAGCTACGCAATTAGAAACAGATGTCTCTGTCTCCTAAGTGGGTTGTGTCGAAAGGTACCTGTGGTATCTTCCTATAAACTACTGTGGATAGTGGTTCTTCAGGTCGTTGAACCCATACTGAAAACCAAGCCCTTACAGTAAAATATAGAAGAAACTTCAAATTTGTCAAATCTGGTAATGAAAGGATAGAAATAATGAGAGTTACTAACAGCTTAATAATTTTCTTTAGCTCTTGAGCTTGTTAAACTGAGCAGAATTAATTAGAAAATGATTAGCAATTGAAATGTGAGTACATCTTAAATGGATTTCAAGCACTTGGAGGATGTTAGCAGCTAGCTGAGCAGAGCTGACACTCAAATGCCCCTTCAAATATATGGTTGGTTGTACTTTTTCCTTTGGTTGGCAGCTCTAGTCTCCATCATTAGCCACTGCTAAAGGAGGCTTAGACGGGCAAAGAGACAGAAGGAGAAGGAAAGCAAAGGAATTAAAGAATGGTTTAATGCGCATGTTAACGTTTAGACAAAGGAGGGTGGGGTGTGAAGAGAAAAGGGTGCGACTTGGAGAAGACAGAGCTAATAAAGGAAGCCCAGCGCAAGAGGGCAGAAAGACCAGCAGGTGGCGCTATTATATCGCACTACGTTGAAGACTGGATCCTCAGAAGGGAAGGAGAGGGAGGTACATACTGACCAGGCTGGCGGGATAGTCACAGGGCAGGAGGCTCAGGACTTGTGGAGCACTGGCCATAGCTAGGATATATGTTATAGTGAGTTATTTCAAACACATACATTTGCATTAACAGATTTGTGTTCATCTAGTTCAGAAGATTAACCAAAAATTCTTGGAACATAGTCTCAATATGCACACAAATTACAATGAGATGAATTTGAAAGCCTCTTTTGTAAACAAACCTCTTAGCAAAAATATGAATAAGTCTATAAAAAGAATTTTCATTAATCTGGTAAAGGTCATGACCCCAACCCTAGGACACAGTGTGGTATTAGAAACCTTGATCTCAAGAGAAATAAGAGACCACCAGCATTCAGCCTGAATTGGAAAATCCATCCAATAAGCAATAGAATGGAAATGATGGATGCTGGGAAGACTGAAAACTGTCATTACTGCAGAAATTTTAGAATGTCCCAAAGAATTTGTAAATTATTTTAAAAAAACAACAGGAATTCAGAGAATGCTCTCAAGGCTAGTAGACAAAAGCTAGTTTCATTTCTCCACCCTAGCCAGAATACTTTCGGTCACAACCCTTAAAAGACTGTGAGATAAGAGTACTAATAAACCCAGCAAAAAAGATGTACGTGGCTGTAACAGCTTAAGCAACTTTACCTAACTAACCATCTGAGAAAGGACGTCAATACAGTGAGATGCGGTTACTGTTTCTAGGAGTCTTTAATATTGTACAGATGTAATTTCTTCCCAGACTAATCTAGTCAAACATTTCTCATCAAAACCCTCTTCACCATTTAAAAAACAAAAAAAACAAAAAACTAATTCCAAGATTTACACAAAAGAGCTGGATCCACCAGGAATTTCTCATCAGAATAAAGAGGAGAAACTTCAGAAGTAAGCTACATCATGGATGAAGACCTGTTCGATTAACACAGGACAGTACTGACCAATGACGGCCATATTGGTTACTAGAGCATCAGAGTGAGGTATGGAAGAGGAGTCAGCAATGGCAACCAGAAGCCTCCTGTGGCAAGGAAGGGACCTGACACCCCTGCCTGGGTCCATCCACACTGCCTGGGGACGTGCACCAGCTGCCAGCATGGCTTCCTCCACTAAAGCCCACCTGCAGTTCCCAGGGATTTTGGTCCTGGAGCCCAGCACAGGCTCCTGCATGAGTAGAGGACCCTCTCTCCCATCCTTAGAGGCTGCCCAGGTCACTCCAGGATGTCCTGCACCAGCCACACAGGGGAACTTTCAACCCTACTCTGACTTAGTCCCCTCCTGGACACTGTAAATCACATCCTCTGAAAGAAACGGGAGAAAGAAAACATTCCATAACCTAGTCCAGGTATGCAGTGTAGAAGCAAAGAAAATACAAGACAACGTGCCTACCAGACAAGTCTCTAATCCCATCATAATTACAAACTGACCCAGACAGATTGACTATTGCTGTGTTCAAGTTACTAAAGACATGAATATATACATATATATATATATATATATATATATATATATATATATATATATATCTCAAGAGAGAAAGAGGGAGGGAAGAAGAGGAAGGTGTGGAGGGAGGGAAGGAGGGAGAAAGAAAGGGGGGGTGGACAAGGAAGTTAATCCAGGATATGAAAATAAGAGGCAAGAGAATTACTGAAGAGAGGCCAACTTAAATGGTGCTGGAAATAAAAACTTCAATAAGCCAAATATAAACCTCAGTGGTGAAAAATCACCAGTAGATTGGATCATGCTACAATCAGAATCAGGGCAGGAAGATTTGGTAGCGGAATCAGATTGCTCAGCAAAGGCCGATGTCTGTCACGTGACTGACCCTCAGAAGGCATGTTGGTTTAAGTCGATGCTAAAAGGTCTTCGAAGGGCAGGGCATGCCCTTTACTACAACCAAGTAAACATCCACTGAGACCCTATCACCCTTCCTGACAGCTGAGCAATCCACACCGCTCACCACCTATGGTCTTATCTTTAAGTTCAGGGTCTATGTTAGCCATGCCTAGCCAAGAATTTATTATGTAAATTTGTTATGTAAAACTAGCCTCAAAATTAAGGAGCTCCTCCACCCTCCACCTCCCAAGTGCTGGGCAACAGGTGGGGGCATCTGCATGGCTATGGATTCTGGAATCCGGCAAACTGGCCTGCAGAGTAAGTGAACTTATTATCTAACCTATCCTCCCACCAGTTTGGGTTCTAACAGTGATCTAAGCTTCCCCCCAACCCCGTTGCTTGCAAATCTAAAGCCTCCCTTACAATGAAAAAAAAAAATACATGAAATGTAAATACAATTGTAAATACAAATGAAGCCTTGCTAAAACCCATGCTTGCTCCATATGTGCTACTGGCTACACACGTGACAGTAGTTAATTGTTCATGAAGGCTAAAGTGTAGTTTCTGGTCTTAACATAAATGATTTGTCACGGCAAGTGTGGCAATTCACATCCGTGTTCCCAAGCACTCAGGAAAGCAAGGCAAGAGCGCTCTGAGTTCAAGACCAGCCTAGGTCACTTGCCGGTCCTTGCTCTGATTTGATAACAAGTACCTACAAATCTAAATGGCATCTCTAGTGATTCTCTCTTAATAGTGTAGTTTTTCATTTGAATCCCTCCGAGTAAAAATGCTATCGATGAATAGAATTCATGTTTACCTGGAGACACAGAACATGTACAAAATTTTTGTTTCTTTTCAAATATCTGAATTAGGCATAGACAACTGACTTTTCATAACCACACTCAGTTCTGAGAGTTAATTTAATATTCCTCTGTTACACACAGCCCTCCACCCCACAGCTACAGATAACTAAGGTCCTGTTCAAGTCACAGCTGACCTCACTCCCCAGGCTGACCCTGCCCCAGGGTGCCTTCCTCCCTTGTGACGTCACTCTTCCGGCTTCCTTCCTCCCTCTTCTGTTTCCTCCAATCTCAACCTCTTGCATTTTCTCCAGCCTGAATGGAGTCCCTATGCCCCAATTCCTGCAGAGTCCTGAAACATTTTACTCAACACCTAGTAGGACTCTGCATGAGTCTGTTTTTATCTTCCTCTTCATTCTTGCATTCTCTATAGACTTAACTTTAAAAAGAATTACATAAGCACTGTATTCCCATCCCTCTTCTGCCAGCTTCTCCTATGTCCTGCCCACTCTCCCAAATTCATGACCTCTTAATTACTACTACATATGTGCACATATGTACATACACATAGTTTGCCGAGTACATTTAGTGTTGCTTCTGTGTGTATGCCTAGGCAGGAAAACTTATCAGAGGGCTCGTCCTTGGAAGAGAATGATTCTCCTGCTCTCAACAGCCATTAGTGAAGAGCCTATAGCTCTTCACCTAGATTAGGGCCACCCTCTTGGGTGCATGTTTCTTTATGAGTTGGGGAGCTTTAAAAGGCAATGAAAAGATGCATTCTCTCCCCATGCCAATCACCTATCTCAGTTTGAGTCGAAGCCACATTCACCTCATCTTGAAGTAACAGAAGGAGCCTAGTCACCCGTTGATGGTTTTAATTTCCAATCTACTACCACTCTGTTACATTTGAACTGAGGGTTCAATATATTCAGCCAGCCTCTAATGGACACTCACTCAGGTGTATGCAGACAAGATAGGCCTACAAGAGTATTCATCATGGCCTATACAGAACATACAGACAGACAGATCTGGACAGATACAGTTCCCACTTCAGCACAAACAAAAGTTCAACTACGGACTGCCATGATGGTTGTCTTCAAACTACGCAGTACTGAGTAGAGTAACTCACCTACCTTCAAAGCCACCTGCAGGCTTCCTGACACATTTCTGTGGATAAGGCAGAGGCACCCTTCCTCCAGACACACACATCCCTGTGCCTGGCTCATTAATTACTGGATCAACACCACATGTACCCAGTTAGAACCCAGTGTATCTTCACCTTCTGTCCCTCCAACTTCTACTGAAACCACACTTTGGGCCTAACTCTGAGAATCATATTATCTCCAAGGCAACACTGCTCAGTGGGAACGTGGCCTAAGCACCAGGAACCAGGAAAGACATGGTCTGGCCCCTTTGCGACTTCATACACCAGACTCCTCTGACTGTTCAGCCATCAGTCATAACCCTTCCCTTCTTTTCCTGAAGCCAGCCCAGCCCTTTCTTGCCTAAAGGTCTTCTGTGTGCTAGTCTCTCTTCCAAGAATGCTTGCAGCAAAGACTGTGAACTGCTGTCCAGTGGGATCCTTCAGCTAAGCAGGTATACTGTGCTTGGCTTGATAAGCTTTTTTTTAAAAGTTGTAAAATAAGGGGCAGATTTCACACAAAATTACATTTTACCGTCCATCTATTTTACTGAAATAATCACCCCCAGTTTGGAGAATCAACCTAGCATTCTTCTCCATACATGCAGTTAGATTACCTGAGGTGAGCCTGTCTGAAGATGTGTGAGACCTCACTTCCCAAAGCCTCCATCCCTGTCTTCTCTCTGATCCTAGCTGCTAAACTGCTGTTTCTGGATGTCTTTCTGACTGGACTTGGAAGATAAGGCTGCACGGCCTTCTTATGTTAGGGCTCCTGTGTCTGAGGAACCATGTGTGCCCCAGAGACAGCACATGAAAATCCTGGACTAGAGTTCTGGCTAGGCCCAGACCACCTACCATCCTGATTTAAGTGAAGGAAAGGGAAGATTTCTCTTCCTCTAAGTAACAACTTAACGTACCAACACTTCGAAGAGATCCTCACGACCTTCTAAAGCCTGATTATCAGGCCCAACAGTTTTTCCTAATTCAGTCTTATGCTTTTGTAAGTTAAGTGAAAATTAAACAGGTCAAGGATTGTTGAATCCTGGCCACGTCACACAACTAAACCTAGTACGGAAATGTGCAGTGCCTTAATTTTGCTTACTTCATGAAGCCCTTTGCTTTTCCTCCAGAAAGGGAGGTCATTAGGGCAAGGACTTATGTCATGATGATGTCAGTATATGGTGTCTGGAAGGTTCTAAGATATTTGAATGACTGTGTGCAAGTTCTTTCCCCACCAAAGTCCTTCAGCAGTTCCACAATAGATCTTAATCTTCTCCCTTGACTCACCATGACCCAAGGCAGCTCAGCAGTACTCAGCCTTGCCCTTCACCCAGCTGCTCCAGAGCAGGCTTCTGCCCCCAGATCCAATCCCTGCCCACAAAGCTGATGCCCTTGGTCCCAGCGTGGAGGCTACTTAGAAGAGCAAACTGCCATGGAGAGCAGCTCTCCATCCACCAGTGTGGCTTTGCCTAAGGGCGGAGGATCGGGGTGGCCACACTGACATCCGTAGTCGAGCTGACAGCAGCAGGAGACTGGATGCTTCTGTCTGCTTGCGGCTTATCTCTACTCTTCTGCTTCCTCCCGACTGCACTGTCTTCACTCATCTGTGAATCCTCCAGGCCTTGTCATTAGTGTTCCCAACAAGATTATGAAGTAACAGAATCAGTTAAGTGCCACATGGAAGATATTCACCCCACAGGGTGATCACCACTTTACTAGCGGTAAGCCTGTGGACTTGGGCAGGAGTGCCAGGGGGAATTCATGCTGGAGTGTCAGCTTTAGGCCCTTGGAGATGACCTAGGACTGTTCAAAAGAACATTCCCCTGTTCTCTGAAACTTAAGGATCACCGAGATTTATGGAAAAACACCTTCCAGAACACTGTACACTTCAGCTAAACTGTAACTTCAAGTGCCCTTTCCAGCCAACTGTCTCCCATGCCAGTGTGACAACTGATGACAGCGTCCCCCTGTCAATCTTGACAGAGGTTGAGGGGAGTCAATCTTCTGCAGGGTTTGAGTTCTTCCCTCTCCATGTTCCTCTGCTTAGCAACTGTGTAGCTGCTCCCCAAGGTTCTGCCTAACCCCACTTTCTTCTAACATTTCCCTTGGATTTCAGCAGCAGCCCAAAGTGCACATCCAACCTACTTCCCCGCATGACTTTCCTGGGTGTCACACTGCCTTCTGAACCTCAACCTGGAATACTTCAATATGAACAGGCAGTGGCAGCCTGTTCTGTCTACAAGTCTATATGGCCTTAATATATTTGCACATATAGTTTCTTTGATCTCTTGTGCGTATAGAAATTTCCAGAGTGGATTGCCCAAAGGCACTGCAGCCAATAAATAACTGTAGCTGTGTGATCTGAGATAATCACCACTGGGTCACATCTTGACCACAAGGGCCCTTCACAGTGACCTGCAGAAGCTGGCTCTCTAGTCTCTAGAAACCTGTTTGATGAACACTTTCCAGTCATGAGATCATTTGGGTCCTGTGGGAGCACAGAATTACTGTAATATGCACCATACTGAGGTAACAGCTTTCCAACTATACGGAAGAATTGAAAAGTACACGGATATTAGCCAAAGTTAGCCAGTAGTTTTTAAAAAACACATCTGGAATCAAAAGTTAGCCATTTCTGATTCTAGAAAAGTGTTCTGGCAAGGTGATCTGATTCAAAACTATGAACCCAGTAGTCAGAATCATGATGTAGCATACTGTTAGACTTGGATTCGAATCCAGAATCTTTTACTCTAGTTCACCAGGAACCTCCCACAAAGTCACACACAGTCAGAAAAAGGTCCTATGAGTCCCGAAACAGGTCCTTTAGAAAAGCAGCAGCAGAAGAGGATTTCTCATTCAGCAAAGCTGAGGACACATCCTGGGAGGTGACAATCTCCTCCTCAGGGCCACAGCCTTCCTGCAGGCTAACTACTGAATGCAACTCCAGGCTTTCTTCAACCTCTGTACTTTTTAGTAATATAGCACATTGCAACATTAGTTATCAAAGCCACCAGTTGTCCTTGACTCAAGCCAACGTCCCCTGGCACGTTTCCCAGCTGCACGGACTCCTGGCAGCATCTTTCCTGGCTCTGTGGCCTACAGTCAGGGCGTGGTGACTCGCCATTTTCCACTCAGTTTTCACATCTACAGACTGACTTCCATCTTGTCTTCTTTTAGTCTTCACCAGAGCCTGCTCTTCCTGTCAAGCAGTGTGGCCTGTAATCTCAGCGCTCCCAGGAGGCTGGAGCAGGAGTGAGATATGAGGTCACAGGAGTGAGAGCCTGTCCTAATAAATAACAATTCCACAACTCTGTTCCTTCTTTAAGATAGTGTGAGAGTTTATAAATAAACAAACAAACAAACAAACAAACCTAGTCATAGAATTACCATCTGATCCAGCAATTCCATTTAGGGAATATAACATTTTCGTACCAAAGTTCACAGCACCATTAGTAAAAATGTTAAAATATATAATGATAAAAAAAAAATGTGGAAACTACTCAAATGCCAACTGATCAACAAATGGATAAAATGTGGTATAAACTGTGGGACATTTATTCAACCTCACAAAATAAAACACGGTAAAATATGACTATTGTATTAAATGAAATGCCTAGAAGCCCCACAATTCAGACAGAAAATACCAACAGTAGCTACCAAGGACTAGGAAGAGCTATCACTGAGTGGGGACAGCTTCCACAGACAACGTTCTGTAGACTGATGCTGGTTGAGTGCACAACAGTGAGTCTGATGCTATCTAACACTGCACCCTTGACACGATTAGAACCACGCGCTTCACCTTCACAAGGTTTAACAGGAAACCAACCCATAAATACGCAACCAAAAACCAACTCCATTCAACTCATGTAATCCACACACTGCTGACTATGCTGGGGTTGAACCGTTTTTATAAAGTTACAGACTTAAAGCTGGAGCTGCATCTCTTAGGATCTCTTTATTAACCAATGTTTAACGCTTGGCTCCTGAGATGGGCACTGTAACGTATCAGAAAACAAGCATGCCTGGGGTCCACAGCCAATATTCATTGTCTTGGCCAATTATGTCTCATCATCGTACAACTCCCATCTTTTAGCTTATACAGTTAGAATTTAAATTATGAATGGAGTAGTAACATAAAGATTCAAATGCTAAATCTAAGCTTCATAGGCTTATAGTATGAATAAAGTGAATGAGATTGTCTTAGGAGTCCAAGAAATGATGTACTTCTCAGTCTCATACATACACTGAGAAATTTAAAAGGCTTTATATATATATTTTGACAGTGTGAAAAGAATTGACATCTCATCAGGAATGTTCCCAAGCTATCTGAGCATCCCCGGATCCTTACAGCATGCTTGCTACTAGCCATTTAGCTGGAATTCCAAGCAATGGCTAAATAAAGTCAGTACCATCATTTTTTTAGAAAACAAATCTGGTAACATGCATTTATATCAAAATAAAATCTAAGGTAGTTTTTGTTTTTGTTTTTGTTTTTGTTTTTTTTTGTTTTTCGAGACAGGGTTTCTCTGTGTAGTCCTGGCTGTCTTGGAACTTACTCTGTAGACCAGGCTGGCCTCGAACTCAGAAATCCGCCTGCCTCTGCCTCCCAAGTGCTGGGATTAAAGGCGTGCGCCACCACCGCCCGGCTAAAATCTAAGTTTTTAAAGAGACCAAATAAAAGTAAATAATTAGGATATGGAAATAAAAGTGAACTTCAAAGATGGGAGTAACCGTTAGCTGCAAGCATGGAAGACTCTAGGCATGCACCAAAGCAACAGCGGGGGACTGACCTGTTAAAGGCAAACCGATACTGTGACTGAGAAATGCAAACTCATGGAAGAGCTAAGCACATTAAATACTTGAAGGCCATGGTCGCTCTTATCTTTCTTCAAGTCCTTGAATGTAGCCGGCAATTAAGAAAAGACATTTTTGATTAAATGAAGGTTACCAAATAAGAATGTGGAACCAGGTGTGGCCCAGAGCTCCACAGACAAGACACAGAGATGACCCAAGAGGCTTTCTTAGTTGAGTTATAAAGTTCTATATGAGATAAAGTAAATACTTCAGTGCTTACGGCAGTGCGTAAGCGTGAAGGAACCCTTCACTTCTCGAGGCCGCATGAATCAGCAGGAGAATGTCATGCGTAAGGCAGTGCTTATAAAGCTTGAGTCAGAGCATGTGCTTCACAGAACAGAAAGGGTCAAAGAGGAGACAGCACAGGGGTCATAGCCTTCTCCATCAGGAAATGACAGCCCTTAAATTCCTCAAAGATGGGCTCATTATTAAGAGATAGTAAGTCTACTATGGAAAAATAAGAGTTAATAGTACTTAACTGGAAAAACAAGGCTGACTATGGTAAGCCTGCACATGTAATAGCTTTTCTACTGTGTAGAAAGCACAGCGAGTGCTGGTGTGCTTTACTTAGCAGGATGAACAGACAGGGCTGCAGTTAGCTTAGACTGGCCTTCAACAAGAGCATACCCAAGGATGACCTTCAACTCTGATTCTCCTGCCTCCCTCTCCTGGATTCTGAGGTCACAGGTGTGTGGGCACAACACCTGGATTTTGGGCATTTGAGGAGACCATCAGTCTACCTGACAGGCCCCAACTGCCAAACAGGTCAGTTAGCAAATTAATGCAAATTTAATAACCCCTTAAATGTTGATCAAGTTTTAACATTTAAAAGATGAGACTTCATTGGACACATACAGGTACAGATTTAATGTTTATCCTTTTTTTTTTTTAGCATAGTCTAGAGTTTATTCCAGGCATGGGGAGGGGAGTAGAGGGTAATAGAGGCGGGGCGGGGGGGGGGGGGGCGGGGGAGGGGAAGAGTAAAGGCCAGCCAGCCATGAGCACATGGAAACGGGGGAAGGGAAGGGGAAAAGGGTGAGGGGAGAAGGAGAAGCAAGAGGCAAGAGAGGTGCAAGAGATCAAGACTATCCTTTTGTTTCTTAAAACATCCTAAATCTTTAAGGTGATGAAAACTGGGGAAAAAAATAGAAGTTACTCTGTACTAAAACAGGAATATCAGGCCACTTTTCTACGTAGAGTAACATTTCCAATAATGTGTTAAGTTTAAAAGTAGTAATTCTAGTTCTTAAAAAAAGGCCCTCTAGATTAAAAAAAATAAATAAAACATTCTATAAAAATGACCTTGCTTTTCAAGATCAGTGAAATCACTACCTACTCCTGGAGACAGAAATAAAGCAATAATTATTGGCTTTTAAAGTGTTCTATATGAGAGCCATTACTCTTTTATTTATGCATATCTGCTAAGTATTAGTGAAACACCATCTAAAAGGCAACTCTACATTTATGGTACCTGCTACGACACAGCTTTAGGAAGACTATCTGTCTGAATGAAGGTACCCAGCATAAAGCACAGAGAGCACCAGAGACTTTAATAGTGAGAGGAATCAGCAAGAGTGAAACCTTGTCTTCCTTGGGAACAAAAAATCTGGATGGTGTAAAATAAAGCAATGCCTGGAAATTCCAAATTACCCTCGGAAGTCAAGAGTTACTAAAAGAGTCACTGTGAGCTCCATAGTCAAAAGGAGATGAAGAAGTCTTTGAGGATTCAAGCTTAGTTCCTAAAGGTATCATATAGTTCATGGCTCAAATTACAGTTCCAAGAGCTGTGTGAGAAACCATGTCAAATAACAACAGTGGACCTCAAAGGCATGAGCTTTTGTCACTTTATTGTTAACCAATGAATATTATCCAAAATTAGAGATGTAATTGTAATTTACTTGTACAACAGGAAATTATGCTAATGGGAAATTACCAAATACTCATTAGTGTGTTTTTACATTGCTATATGAACATGTGCTCTCAACTGCTAATGATAAAAGTTATAATTGATGCAACCACTATGAAAACCCATTTTGCAAATGGCTGTTCCTGTTTAGAAAAATTCATACATCTATAAAAATGGATTAAACCCACTTTAATCCTAATCTACAAATAGACTATTAACAGCAAATATAACTGGTATTCTCTCAACACTGTAACAACTGGTGTAGCAATGATAATGCACACAATGCAAATAGAAAAAAAAAGTAAAAATCCGAAGGAAGTCAATTCTTTTAGCAATAAGGACTATTGCTCTGATGCTTTGGAAAAGTGAACACTCATACTTCAAAGTCTGAGTGGTAAGGCCTACTGTCTCTCCCTCTCATCTATGGAAAGCATTCCCTCACAAATGACTTGGAAGCATGTGCACAACCATTGTACAGCAGTCACTTCAAGGTGAACCAGTTGTCTTTTGTCCTACAGAGTCCAAAAATATATTAACCTTTTCCTTTTTATAATGTCTGCCCAAATTAATCCTTTTTAAGTCAGCAAAAATCAAAAACAGCACAAAAACAAGTTGAATCTACTGTGCGTGAAAACTGCTTAAAATGGCAATTGTCATAGATAAAGTTAAAGTTTGAGTGCATAATACCAAATGGAAAGTAGCTGAACCACACAGAGAAAACAAGGCTTTCTGTATCTTCAAATTCAGGTGCCTCATGATCAGAGAATGTACGAGCAGCTTTCTCGCTGGAAAGACTTCCTCAGTAAGACATAATTGAAATAAAATTTGTTTTTAGAGATTGTAAATAAAATAAGCAGTGATTTAGAAACCAAATATGCTAAAACAATGTTACCTATCCCATCAAGAACGAAGAGTGGGAATGCTTCATGTGCTGCAAAGCCAATGTCTTTCTCACAAAGGGTCACTCCACTTCCTCAGACACAGAACACCCATCAGGGAACAGCATACCAGTGAGAATATACAATCTAAACACAAATCAGAGCCCCACAATGCAACAACAAGGCAGTTAAAACATTAGCACTGGAATCTCAGAAGCACACTCAAGGACATGATTGTGATTGCCCATGGGTAACAGACGTGCAGCACAGACTGTGTGTGAACAGTCACCATGTGACAAGTGAGGTAGTGTTATGTTCTCGGAATTGATGTTTCCATATGCTGCCTTGCAGAAAGGCCAAGGTTTGGGTTTTTTTTTTTTTCTTTTTCCTCTTCAACAATTAGAATTAGCTATCATCAAGAGTTACCTTCTATTAGACATCTGTGTTTCTAAATCAACCTAAGAACAAAACTTGCATATTTTTTTTTTTTTCAGAGACAACATGCTTGCAGGCAGTGCTTCATCAATAATTTTCCTAGGAGCACTGCCTAGTGGGTGTATCACTGAAATGGCAGGCAAGGAAAGCCACTATAGGACTACAGGACATGAAACGCCATCACTCAAGCTATCTGAGATGACTGTACTTAAGTAAAGCAAACACTCAATAAGGTAATTAAGGGATTTCTGTAATAATTAACCACTGGCTGCATACTGTGCTGTCCAATGTTCTAATCATTTTGTGATGTAGTCCCTATCTGTCTGTCTGTCTACCCCACTATCTCATTTTAGACACCTCCAGTAAGTGATCTGTGTGACACCAGGATTACAGATCTATCATGAGAGGGCATGAGAAGGCCACACGGACAAAACACGAGAATGACATGAATATGGATGTAACCTACAACATAGGAAGGGCAAAGAAAACTGAGCTCTTTAACTGAACATGCATGGAAATGTCCACCACTATCCTAGGATGTACACAGTGCTCAGAGCACATACACACATTTGTCAGACATGGCCATCAGTATTAATATTCAACTGAAAGAGATGAAACCAACAAAAAGTGAAAAATGTACAAAAAGGCGACAGAATGCCATTATCTATTCCCTGGACAAAAGAAAAATGACCAAATATGACACCACACTGCCTTAATGATGAAGCACGCCCTTCAGTGTTCTGCGTGCTTTGGCAAGGTGGATGCATCCATGGCACCCGCACAGGCCTGCTTTCTCGGTGGTGGTTCAGCTTATGAAGGACACGGATCACAAGAACGGCTCTCACATGGCTTCAAACTCATCGATGCGCTGCTTTGTGTTGCCTTGTCGGATCTGTCGCAGAGTCTTGTACTTATCACGGCCTGCCTTGACATTCTCAGCATGGAGAACATCATTCTGGGTCTTCTTGGTTTCATCTCTGGCTTGGGCTAATTCTGAACTTAATGCCTGCATTTAAAAAAAATATAATTCCATAAAGTTATAAAAATTATGACAATAGGTTAAAGATGCTAAAATACATGTATAACAAATCTGACTTTTTAATATATTAATCTTTCCACTGTTTTCTGGATGGTATACAAGCTTCTTTTTATTTCATGTGTATTAGTGTTTTGCCTGTGTATATATGTGTGTGTGTGTGTGTGTGTGTGTGTGTGTGTGTAAGGGTGTTGGATTCCCCTAGAACCAGAGTTATATAGACAGCTGTAAGCTGCCATATGGCTCTGGGAATGGAATCCAGGTTCTCTGGAAGAGCAGCCAGGGCTCTTAACCTCTGAGCCATCTCTCCAGCCCACAAGCATCTTTTTTTTTTTTGTTTTTTTTTTTTTTTTTAGTAACTGTGATGCTAGGAAAGGATGCCCAAGGCCTGTCTTTTCTTTAGTCATCAGTCATGACATTTTATATATTCTGAACTACTTTAACTTTCTTATCTAATATATGAAACAACTGATCAAGTTCAATGTAGTCATTTTAAAGGAAAGAGACTATAAGATTTAAAAACAATGGACTTTTTCTCTAGAAATTTTAATAGTCAATGTAACCATTCTTTTGCTTTAAAATTTCACAGCTTAAAAATTAGGTAATTTTCAAACTGTTGGATAACACTAAAATTTCCTATTCTGACCTAATAATGTACATTTAATAATTGATCTTTTGTGATTATAAAATACAAATAATTCCAATGACAAAATATTTTAAACAATGAAGAATCAAGTATTACATAATTGTTTTAAAGACTAATTTCATTTTACACAGCACTAGAATACTTTCTTCCTTTGAAATTGAGTCAATTGGGCCTTAACCAAGGCCCTTGATAACAGGGCTGTACAACAGAAGCACTTAGGGAACTCACACTGAAGGACAAACACAAGCCATGTTACCAGGAGCTCATGAAGCTGACTTAGGTGGGGACCACAAGGTTTAAATGTGCACACAGACTGTCAGTACCTGGAGCTGCTTCTTCACGCGTTCGTTCTTCTGAGTTTCTGTCACCCGCTCTTCCTCGCTTCTGTGGTTCATCACCCCCTCACTGGACAGCTCGGCGCTGGCCTCCGCACTGTTCTCATCTTGCTCGTCATGCTCGTTCTCTGTGGGAGGGATGACTGGGGGCGGGGGCGGTGGAGGAGGCGCAGACATCACAGTTTTTAACTCTTCTTTGGTCTTTTCCAAGTCTTCCTGAGCTGCAAAAGCCTGAACATGAAAAATAAGTGTGTGAAACTAGTAGTAACAAAAACTACATTTTGAAGTAATAGGTCCTTTTAATAAAAGCTCCATTTTCACAGAATTCCAGCAGGTGGGAGGCATGAAAATTTAAAAATATTAATCCAGGTTTATTCATTGTTCCTGTAACTGTCGTGAAAATGTTTGGTGGAAAAACAATGTAACGGGTATAATGCTAAGAATGTCATACTTAATAGATTACACTTGAGCCACAAGCAGAAAAAGGAAACAGTCAATGGAGGAACCAGAGTGTCATCATTGTAACACAGTGGTCAACTGAATCACTGACCTAATGTTGGGTTAACTAGACAGTGTCGTCTCACATGACACAACATGAACTATCTTCAGTGCTGACACTCGGGGGACAACACTTCCTGGGTTGTCTGGAAAAGCCCCGATTTCCAGTCTGGTCCTATGTCCTCCTATCAAGAACACTATCTTCCTCTTCTCACAAGGCTCCTGAACTCCAGGTCTCCTGAAAGGCTTCCGTGAGCTTTAAGAGTCACACCTCAGTTGACAGGAACTACTCAGGAAACACAGAGATGACAGCGTGAGAAACCAAAGAGACAGCCACACAAGAAAGAGTGTCCTACAGGCCCCTTGGCAAATCAGTATCAGTAGAGGGTCTAGCCTGTGCTAAGATTTAAAGCCAACAGAGAGTCTAAACTCCTGCTTTGCATACAGCAAAGCAAACTACCTACAAATTACCGACCATATTGGTTAAATTTTAAAATCTATTCTGACACTGAGATGAAAATTCAATAAAATCGAATTATATATATGGAAAGACTTCATTTCAAATATATCTGTATGTAACTTATACATAAGCAGGGATAGAAAGGATGTGCACTATGTTTTAAAATACCATCCTAGCTTACAGGATGAGGATTCCTTTCCATATTAACTTCTGTTGACTGTGTGCATTTTTAAACTGCTCAGGACTTGTAGCTGTGGTATTTTTAAGGTTTGTGTCTCTAAGTTCATAAAGCTTCCTTTAAGCCAGGTCTATAAAATTCTCACAACAAAAGCAATATAACAGGGAGACTAACCATTTTACACACACACACACACACACACACGTATGTATATGCATACACACACACTTTACATATATACACATGTAATATAAAATGTCCCCAAAATTAAACTTTTACAAGGCAATTTTTTTTTTAGGATTTATTTTTATGTCATGTGAATTGGTGTTTTGCCTATATGTGTGTGAGGGTGGAGGAGCCTCTGGAGTTAGACAGTTGTGAGCTGCTGTGTGGGTGCCATGGGTTAAACCCAGTCCTCTAGAAGAGCTGCCAATGCTCTTAACCAGGAAGCCATCTCTCTGGCCCCTCTATAAAAAAATTTAAGAGTAGAACAAAACCATTTTATACAATAAGAATATTTTATTGTAGAAAAGCCACCACATATCTCATGTACCTTTCTTGGGTATAAAAATTATAACTGTAGGAACAAGTTGATGTTACCGAATTAAAGTCATTTTCTTTTCTGTCCCACCCCTCTAACTACAAGCTTGATTTTGCACTTGTGAATTCTATTGGAAATGCTAACAGTATCCACTGTTCCCTTAAGATCTGTAGGCAATTAAAGGTTGCTAGGGACCTCAACCTGCTTGTTGAGACAGACACTTTCCCGAGGAGTATGGCCACCAGCAAGCTGTCTTTGCTCCTGTAAGTAAGAGTTCACCCTAACAGACTCACTGTTCCAGGAAAAGCAGAAGAGGACACACTAAGTGGGAAGATAGAGTGAGTGGGAATAGCCGGTCAGACCATATATGATAGGCATGTATGAAAATGCCACAATGTCCAGGTATAATTAAAGCATGCGAACAAAAAACAAAATTTTACTAGTAGCAAAACTACAATTTCTACCTCAATCTCGCCTCCTGTAACTGGCTATTGTGACTGTTCAGTCTATCACAGAGTGTTTAACTCTTTCCAGTCTTATTTTCATGCTACATCCTTCAGATATGTAAACATCCCACACCCCAAATCCATACTTCACGTTGGTAAGTTTTTGTTGTTGTTTTTTTAATGAAAATCGTATTTAATTGTACTAACTGTGTTCTGAAACCTTCACTCATGTTTACACACACATTCCACCATCTGCATCAGTAGACCAGTTAATAACCTCCCCTATAACCAATCTTCTATTGTCTAACTCGTTGCCATATCTACGTTTTGATCTTATACTTGGTTGTTAGCTGTTTACTGACTGTCCTCAAACCTGACACTCACACACTCCTACTTCTTATACTCATTCAATCTGTCTATCTGGAACAACTATCAACATTTCAGCCTTTCATCTGATTCCCCAAAAACTAGCTTATTCCTCAAGACCCAGCATAAATACTTATGAATTTCCCAGACAAGTGTCTGGCTCCCACGGGAACTGACCAGCACTTACGCATTCCCCAGGGCCTGGGCATATGCTGATCTCACAGCCCTGTATGAAGCAGTAAGCGGACTGCTGGCTCGCTCGCTAACAGAGCAGCTATTCAGGAAAAGCAGCACACAGCAGACAGTGCTTACTTTGTGCTGCCACTCAGTAGCTTCCTCTTCCTTTTTCTTCTTGGCTTCTTCTAAAAGTGCGATCTTGGCAGTGAATTCGGCAAGTTCTGCTGCCTAAAATTAAAGTGTTTATATACTATCAATACTAGAGACAATAATATTTTTAATATTCTTTTATGCTTTTTAGTCAAAAACCTTAAGTTTGAGCTGTTTTAAGTTCTCATTTTTTAAAAAAGGCAGTATTTCCTGAAGGTCTTAAGTAGTTTGTAGTAGGTACCTGAGATAAAGAGGTAATATGAGGTCAGGTTAAAATATGTTTATTTTATAGGTAAGCAATGACTAATGTTTCAGCACTAAGAACTTACTGTCTAAGAGTTGTGTTTTAAACCTTTATCATTAAACAAATAATTACATAATGTTCTGCAGTGCTGAGGGCACTGTCCGCAATCTCATTACTTGGCAGTCTATTTCAAAGAGAAAGAACCAAAAAGCTCAACGAGTAACTGACAGGTGTGCGAGGACACACCTGGAATCCAAGCTCGCTTGGTATTTAGGAGGTGGGGGTAGAAGGATCAAGAGTTCATAGCCAGCCCAGGCTAATAGCAAAAAAAAAAAAAAAATAGTAAAAAAACCCTCCAACTAACTATGGCTTATACCGTCATACAGAAACCAAATGTGCTGTGTTGATTTATCTAAAGCACAAGATATCATGTGGCCCTCTGTAGAGGTCCTCAACCTGTGGGTTATGACCCTTTTGAGGATTGAACAACCCTTTCACAAAGTTACCTAAGACCATTTGAAAACAGATATACACATTACAATACACAACAGTAGCAAACTTACAGTTGCAAAGTAGCAACTAAAATAATGTTATGGCTTGGGATCACCACAACATGAGGAACTGTATTAAAGGATTATAGCTTTAGAAAAATTGAGAAGCAGTAGTCCAAATGAATGCAAATCTTTTGTGGGTCATAGGCTCCATTTAAGAGGAAACCACAAACAGAATATATTATATAAAAGAAAATTAATTTTCATTAAAAAGAAAAAGGAACTAGAAAATACAAACACATGGACCCCTTTATCCTGTTTGGTTTTTGGTTCTGTTTTTTAAATTTTTCTGGCAGAAATAAAATGTCCAATTTCTGTCACTTTGTTACTATCTCTGTGGCATGCTCTTGAGAAGGTATTGGTTTGTGGTCATGCCATGTATTTCCTCAAGCTTTGCTTTTCTGAGAATGAACAAGGCCTTACCAGCTGCTCCTGATTCTTCATCTGGTCAGCAGCTTGCTTGGCTATTGCAGACTTGGCCTCTTCTGCAGCCCGGCGCTCCCTGTCTAACCGTTCTGCCTCCTCTTTCGCTCGCTGGCGCTCCTGCTCCAGTTCCAGAGCTTTGCGCGTCTGTTCTTCTAGTTCTGTTAAATGTTTCACCCAGCCCACAAACATGGGTTAATTTCAATTATCCTCATTGCAGCAAGATACCAAAAGGTGTAGTTTTTAAAGATCATGTGACTAAACATACAAATACTTAATTTAACCTTGTAAACAGTAATAATTTTTACAAATTATGTAGTTCAAAACTGCAAGGACATGAAAGCCCTTATGGTTCAAGTTGTGTCAAAAGACTAGAAGCACATACTTAATTTTCTAGGTCTCTAACTTTAAGTTTTGACCTGAAAAAACTAGCAAAGTTAGGAACTAGTTCAAAAGAGCAAGCCTAGGTGTACAAGGCCCAGGATGCAATCCCTAAAACTGTCCAAAAAGTAAGACTGAGATGTTTATCTCAGTAGAAATCTATAAATTAATGCATTTTAAGACCAATGATGCTAGCTTAGTGGTACAAGCCTTTTCTAGTACAAAAGATGCTCCAAGGTTCAATCCTTAGCACCAGGACAAAATACATTGAGTCGTACTTACCTACACTAAGTACAGGCAGAGTAACCCTCATCTGAAATGCATGGGGATTCAAAGTGTTTTGGATTGTTTCAATATTTAATGTATGTAGTGGAAGAATTTGGAGCTAAAGCTCAGTCTACCATGAGATTCATTTGTTTCATACCTCCAGAACCTGAAAAGAACCTTCAGTACCTTCAGTGTGTCTACGCTACGACTGAGATCCACTGCATCAAGTGTGTTGTAAGTTCAAAATATGTCAGACTGGGGGGGGGGGGATCCAAGATCTTTATTTTTTATTTTTGATAAGTCATCAGCAAGCTTGATTGGCTGTTTAATATTAAATCTGCAAAAACAACTAGACACAAAAGCTCTTATGTGACTTAAGACATAATGAGGTGACTAACATTGTAATCTTTTCATGTATCAGACATAAGTTTCTTTCTTATCCCAGTAAATTGAATAAGAAAGGAAAATATCACTAGCAAAACCATTACGGAAAAAAAAAAACCCAGATGACTTTGAAACACTGAATTTAAGCATTATTTTGGAAAAGTCTTAGAATTCTGTGCGAGAAGAGAGAAGAGAGTCCTAGGAGACTGGCTCTCTCTCTCCCCGTGCTGTACCCTTTAGAGAGATGTGAAAGTGAACTGCAGCAACAAGATCTCACTTTAACACTCTTAATTTTACTGGTCTTCATCAAAACTAGCATAAATAATTTCAGTTAAGAGAGTTGGGAGACTTTGAGGATTAGAGTAAGAATGATTAGTTAAGCTTTAAGTTTTTGATAAAATAGCATACAAATTCAACATAGCTATCTGGCTACAAATGACAGAAGTACACAATATACCACAGCTTAATTATATGGTGATTTATTTTGAATTTTCATTCAAAACTTGATCAAGTTAACGGAGGAATAAACTTCCTTCATCCTCCTTGGCTGTTATAGCTCACCAAGCTCAGGGCCCCACTACTCACCTAAACAAACGAGTCAAGAACTGAAAGCAGGGTTCCAGAGAAACATGTAATGTATACCCATGATCTTAGCGCATACATGCCTATCAACACACGCTCAGCCTCAAAACCAGGAAATTTTGAGGTATGTTCCAGTATGTATGAGTACTGCAGGTATTATGCTAAAGCTCTGGCAGCCTTTCCCAGCTACACAAAACCACGCCCTGATTCTACTCACTATCTAGAACACTCAAGATCCCAGACAGAGAAGGTATATGCTAGGGGATGGGAAACGGGGCTGAGGAGTTACTGCTTACCAGGCAGAGGTTTCGCTCTGCAGGCTGAAAAGGGTTACAGTCAACTCTCGACATCCTTAAACCATACTCTTCAAAATCAGCAGCATACTATTTTTTATGTTTGTCACAGTTAAAAAAGAAAATTCATAACAAAGTTCTTAGAAGTTTAGAATACACGTTAAATTTTTAACAAACACTCCCTATTGATCTTTTTTATCAAATCCATCACCAGTCTTGACTCACGGTCTATTTCAGTAACTAGGTTAGACATTTACACAGCCTGAGTCTCACCCAAGTCGGCTGTGTGTGAAAGCAGTCGTATTTAACTTCTGAGTCAGTTAATTTTCTATCAGCTTTCTGTAGTATCAATTTTATAAAAGAGGTATATTTGATAGGTTTTTGTGTAATTCTTAAATCTGTAACAAAAAAAGCTATCGTTTAGAATGTTAAAATGAAGCGAGGGTTCTGGGCCGTGGCTGTGCACGGGGTGGGCTATCTGGCCCCAAGAGCTGTAGCTGGGGATAGCAGGAAGGGAAACTCAGAGAGGGGTTGCTTTATGCCCTGGAGCTGCAGCCTCACGAGAGCAGCAGGCCTGTATGTACATGTCTGATCACCTCAATCCCGGGAGCCCAGAGGATTGGGTGGGCAGTGAAGGGATGCCTGGGGTTACTGTAAAAGACACAAAACAGCAGGAGTTCGTCAAAGCTCTGGCAGCCTTCCTCAGAAAGTCTGGGAAACTCAAAGTCCCCGAGTGGGTAGACACAGGCAAGCTGGCCAAACATACAGAGCTTGTCCATGTGACAGCGCTGGTCCTACACAGGAGCCGATTCCACAGTGCAGCACCTGCACCTGCACCTCGTGGTGGTGCAGGGTTGGCTCCATAACCAAGATCTACAGAGGATGGCAGAGAAACCGTGTCAGACTCAGCCACTTCAGCAGAGGCTCTAAGAGTGTGGCTCACCGGGCCCTCCAAGCCTTGGAGGGGCTGAAAATGGTAGAAAGGGATCAATATGGGGGCCGAATGCTAACACCACAGGGACAGGGCGATTTGGACAGGATCGCTGGACAGGTGGCAGCTGCCAACAAGAAGCATTAGAACAAAGGATGCTGGGTTAAAAACTGCCTTATTCATAAAAATAAAATAATATGTTAAAATGGGTATTATTTTAAATTCATTTACGAAAATAGAGTTCGGTAGTCATATAACCTTAAGTGGAAAAGCTGTTTTTAACCAGTGCACTAGAACAATGGTTAACAAACTTTGGCCCATGGACCAAACCCAATGCTAATTTATTGAGACATCACCAAGATGCTGACTCAGAAGTTAAATATGACTGCTTTCACACACAGCTGACTTGGGTGAGACGCGGGCTGTGTAAATGTCTAACCTAGTTACTGAAATAGACTGTAATGAGACAAGACTGGTGATGGATTTGATAAGAAAGATAAATAATACCAACTTTTCTCCTATCTGACTCACAAAAAAATCTGTAACTTTCCATCTTAGGGGTAGGGCAAGAAGGCAAAGACTATGACAAGGCTTATTTAAAATAAACTCTTTCAAGACAAAGACTGAAGTCACGAAGACAAACTGCTTCTGTCCAGACTGGTCTTCTTCACATCAGACTGGTCTGACTGGTTATAGTGTGTAACTGGAAGTCAATAGGGAAAGTTAATGTAAATTCATGCTTATAAAACTAGAGGAAGCGTCTCCTTCTTACTCATATTTGAAACCCAGCACTACATGATTTTGCAAGCCAAATAATTTCTTAACCCAGAACCATGTTTAGACGCTGTAATACTGCAGTAACAGCATTAAAAACAAAACAAAACCCTGCATGCCTTAATAGACAATATAGCCAAAAACAGAAAGTTTTTCTTTCTCTTTTCTAAAGCAATGGTTTATCAACAACTGTATTAATTTTCAGAGGAAAGCACATGATCTTAGAAGAAAAAAATGAATAACAGTTATAACAATAATAACAATTTTTAGAAACCATAGAACACTGTGGTTCTGTATTATTGACTGAAAAAAATTTAAATTTCTAAAGTACAGCTAAGCAATGATTTGGTTATAGGTTATCATAAAAGTGAAGGTTTCTATGAATAGTATATGGGGGGAGTTCTGATACAGTAATTGGAGCAGTAGGGCAGACACACACACACACACACACACACACACACACACACTGCTAGGCACAATGGTATGCACCTGTAGTCCTGGGTACCTTGGAAGGGGAAAGCAAAATGATCAGTTGACTCCAGGAGTTCAAGGCCAGCCTGGAGAATATGCAATATATCTCCTCTTAAAACAAAATACCCCAGGAAGTATGTCAGAGGCCTCGCTCGTAGTGTGACAAATAAGAATACATTTTCATGTGTTCTGTGTACTTATTCTGACAAAAAGGTGTCTGCTTTCCCCAAAAGTGGAATAATGGCAAGGCGGCACAGCAGCCTGGGATTACTGTTCTACTGGATCAGAAAGACAAAGATGTAGAGCCTGGGTTGAAGAAACAGTCAGGACTAGGAGGAAAGTTACTGAACAGGGACAAACATGGAGAAAGGTCTCCTCAAATCTGTGTGCTATTTACCTCAATATATTTGCCAATTCCCCAAATGTACACATAAATGAGACACTAGGAAACGTGAGGAAATTGTAAGAAGCTTAAGAACTAGAGAGAGGAATCACTCTCGTCAAATGACAGTACTTGAAGCTAACAGAAAAGCCCTATTCATCATCCAGGCTACCATTTCCTTGGGAGAAAATATTTGTAAATCAAGTATTTGATAAATAATTTGTATCCCAGACATGTCCATGTAAGAACCCTTAGAACAACAAGAAATCACATTGACCAGTGGGGAGAAAACATGAACACTGTCGCTCCCAGAATGTAGAAATGTTCAGTAAGCACATGAAAACATGTTCAACATCATTAGGCAGAGGTATCCAAGTCAAAACCCTCACACAGCACTGTAAATCACTTAGGAAGATGATAACCAAGAGGCAGGCACTAACCCATCCTGCTGAAGACAGAGAGCTCACACACTGTTACAGGAACAGAGAGCCACTTTCAAACCAATTGGGCAATTCCTCAAAAAAAAGTCAATGTGGCCAGCAATATGAAAATGTAAAAAGAAATCTGTATGTGTTCATTTTTAACTTATACACAATACAGTGAAACTGTAGAAACAATGCAAATGCGCAACAATTGATGAATTAAAAAATAAAATTAAAATATCGTTCATCCATTTAAAAAGAATAAAATGTTAATATATGTTACAACAGAGATGCACTTTGAAAATAGCAAGCTAAGTAAGGGAATCCGGTCCTGTGTCCAGAAAAGGCAAGTGTGTGGCAGTGAACAGATTAACAGCTGTCCACGGCTGTGAGGGATTACTGAGATAGTAGGTGACTAACTGCTTAATTAGTGGGTATGGGATTTCTTAGAGGTAACAGATTTCGAAAATTCACTGGAGTGATGGCATCTCACTCTGAATGAACATATTAAATACCGTTAAACTGTGTGGTTTAAGTGGGTAATTTTACTGTATATTATATTTCAACAAAGCTATCAGAAAAAATTCGACTAAATTTAAGAGCTCAAGAATTAGGATGACAAAATTATAAATGTCTGGGAGTAAGAATGCCAGTATTGCTCCTTATCTTGTTCTAACAAGCCCCAAAGATAAGTCTGTACAGTTTATATCATTTTAGGAATAAACTTCCCTGCGACAAACTACTGCCGCTTACTCCCAACAGGTGTATACAGACCTCTGTACCGGTACTTCACTAAGACAGTACCTTAGGTTCTCAGAAAATAAAACTAATTAAAAACAATCCTTTTTAAAATAAAAAAAAATAGCTTATTTCCATTCCAGAATTTAGGAACCTAAGATGCAGAACTGATTCACTCAGCATCACAGTCATCCGCCTGACAGAATTAAGCTCTGCTCCTAACTGTAACCAGTATGATCTAATATTCACCACAGTATCACGCTGACAGCCCCTCCACACAAGTTCAAACTACATACAATGATTACTCCTTCTGCCATCAATGAAGTGTACGCTGCATCGAAGCAAAGACCTTATCTATATCCAGTATCATGTTGCCAGTGGTCCTTATGTGCCCAGAATTAGTCAAACCACTAGACCACAGGTCCTTAGTCTGTCTTATGGAAGTCCAACTCACTTTAATATTTACTAAAACAACAAATGGATGGTAGGTCTGCTAACAGCATCTTTCAGGAATCCCCAACATATATTCTGTATGGTCCAGAACAACTGATTTCTTTTTGTTCTATTTAATGAGTCATTTGTAATAACAATGTCAATAAAAATTAAAAGAATATGACAACAAAATATAAGTTTTTCCTCAAAAACATTACAGATTAATTTAAATATCATGAAATATGGTCAGTTACTACACTTGATTAAAAATTTAGGACAAATTACAAGACAACCATGTAGGTTTTAGGACAGCCTGGGAAAGCTTTATTAGAAAAACAACAAATACACTGGATGTCCTTTGCCTTAAGATGACTGATTGGCAATTGTCTTGATAAAGATGCTCTATATTCTTTACGCTCTATCTCCCTTATAGTCTTCAGTACTTCTTTGAGAGTTTTGTATGTAAACCATTAATACTTTTACTATACATCCTAAATAAATGAGATTGAAAGATTTAGTAAGTAGCTATTCCCTCAAAACAGTTATATAAACTTAACCTTTACTATGAAAATTTTACTTCTTTAAGCATCCTTCAGTGTAAGGCAGGAGGTCATGTGTGTGGTCCTGAGAGCCTCGCACATGTAAGCAGCATCTGACAGTGAGCTCTGCGAGCTATGTTCTACACCCCCCAACTCAAACTTCCTCCTAGTGTTCCTGAAGGGTGCAGCTTATATGGGTCATGTGGTCCTTAGCACACACTATGCATATCACTATCAGTGTTCTACATGGATTTCTATCATCCGCACAGGTTTTAGTGCCATGTAGATCCTATGTCTGCAAAGAAGGTACCTAAAGCAGAATAAACAGCATCAAATTTGGAATTCAAGAATCATTTTGTTCCATTTTGTGGTCTATAAACAAGTGCCATACAACCTTTCCATTTTGAAGTGATGTGAGAGGTCAGGTTTTAGCTAGTTAGAATAAAACTCAACTTAAAAATTGTGCTTTGAGTGTATGGGGGGGGTGTGATGGGGAGTGGATACGCATGCATGGAGGCCAGGGATCTACCAAAGTTGTTACCTCCCTTTGTGAGATGTAGTCTCTCACGAACTAGGTCTGACTGATCTGTTGAAGCTGCCTGACCAGTCAACTTCAGGAATCTACATGTCTCAGCTTTTCCAGTACTGGATTGCAAGCTAGTGCCAACCACGTCCAACCTTAGTGTAAGTTCTGGTGATCAAATACAGAGCTTCATGATTGCACATGAAGTATTTTACCAAAGGAGTCTTGTCTCCAACCTTATGCATATACCTGGTAAGATGGCACATGCCAGTTATCTTAGCATTGGTGAGCCAGGAATATCAAAAAGTTTGAAGCCAGCCTGAACTATAGTGAAAATGTGCCTCATTCCCTCAAACCATGACAGTTTCTACTGAAATATATCTCCAATATTCCTGGAATAACTGTAGATAAACAGTCATTTAGGTAACCACCTCTTCTGGATACCCACTAGAAAATGGTTCCAACTGCTTCTGACAAAATAGCTCCTTCACACAGGAAAATGATATACTCAAACCTAAAATAACACTACCATTCCCAATAAAAGTGAATGGCTAATTCCACTAGTTGTTAGGGAAGGGTATTACATACAGAGTAAGTTCACACTAAGATTCTGCTGCTTGGGAAAGAACAATTTAATTTACTCAAATAACTTGTTTTCTTTTGTTCTTTCCACTAATGCTCTGTCAATGTGGTGCATACCAGAGTTACTCAATGTAAACAGTGTCCTTTCTATATATTGCAGCACTTGGCTATAAGCAGAATATGAAGTTCATCTAAATATGTCAAAAGCAAACAAGCAGCATGGCGTGTCTGTGTGTCAGAGAGCATGGTTTTGCAGCTGCATACCTTACACATCACAGTAATAATCTTGAATTCACTGTTTAAGAATGAACGAATGCTCTACCTTTCTGGGCTTTCATTGTCTGCTCTTCGATTTGCCTCAGACGTTCCATCAGCTCTTCCTTTTCACGTTCTATTCTTTCCTTTTCCTTTTCTGCTATTTCTCGTTTCTTCTTTTCATTCTCTAACTGTGCCCTTAAAGAAATTACACGTCATATGTTATATGAATGGATAGGAACAAACTGATGTCATTTGTATTAACCCCAAATCAAATCAAAGTGCAGTCTAAGTATTTAAATGTTTTCAATATTTACCATGTACACTTCAGTATCTGTTCTGACTTCCACACACATTTATGCATGTGTGTGCCTGCATGTACACACACACATACCATATACAAGTATACAAGCACATTCTCAAAGCCAGCTCAGATGGGAAAAAAAAAACAGGAGATTTAGCTTCTGTGTACAGAACAAATTATTTGTAACATCTTAATAGCTTGTTTCATCTATTGCCACAACTCAAGGAAATTCTGAGTTAGCAGGGGCCCTCCATGGGGAAATAGCAAAGGCTTAAAAAAGAGAACGCAAGTACCTTCAATAGCAAAATAGCATGAAAGGTAAATGATTTTCAGCCATCAAAATAAATTAATACAAGTGTAATTTCTGGGTACTAGCCTCAATAAAAGATGACAAGTTTTACTTTTCACAATTCCCTTAGGATGGCAGCAAGTATTTACAGGTAGTAAAGGAGAAACAATGCCATGAAGATTTAGCTGTCTGTTTGTTACAAGTTCTGATATCACTTGGGGGAGAGGACTTGGGGACTAATACAGCCAAATGTGTCATCAGACATCTAGCAAGAGCCTAATTTTGGTCAAACTCCATGCTGCTGACCAAAACCAAAAAGATGAATAAAGGACACCAAGTTGTTTTTTCATATGATTAATTTTCAAATTATTACTTCAATAATAGTATTTATTCACTAAAGTGATTCCATCTCTATCATCTTAATATTCACAAAACGGTATCACTGCCATCTAGTGTCTACTCTGAATTCCAGGCATATCACAAAATGGTACTATCAAGGTACTTTTTCTTAGTATAAATGCCTGAATTTAGAAATTTCTGCAGCTCTTGGGCATCCGTCTGTTCCCAAAAAAGAGAGTGTGGAACACTGGATGAGAGCTGTCACAAGTCAGCAAACACTGCTGGCGGTGACTTTCTGATACACAAAGACTGACATAGGAAGTTGAAGGGTATGCTTCCTGCTAATTAATAAACTTCACACCATTCAATAACTAAAGACCTAGGGCCAGAGAGTGTGCAGTGCTGAGGAGCGCTTGCTCATGCAGAAGACCCAAGTTCAACTGCCAGCATCCACATGGTAGGCCACAACTGTAAATCCTGTTCCAGGGGATACAACATCCTCTTACAATCTGTGGGCATGTATATGGTGTACATACATACGTGGAGACCAAACAGTCAAGGCACATTTAAAAAAAAAAAAATCAAAATCTCAAAAAGAAAATATTTTAAAAGAACAAGAAAAACTAAAATAAAAATAAAAAAGGTATGAGCTAGGATTGGAGAGATAGCTCAGCAGTTAAGAGCACTGACTGCTCTTCCAGAGGTCCTGAAGTTCAATTCCCAGCAACCACATGGTGGCTCACAACCATCTGTAATGGGACCCAATTTCCTCTTCTTGTATGTCTGAAGACAGTGACAGTGAACTCACATACATTAAATAAATAAATCTAAGAGACAAAGGGGGAGGAGGGGAAAGGGAAGAGAAAAAGGAG
>NW_021604784.1:343638-351496 GCF_004785775.1 Grammomys surdaster
GCTCACAACCATCTGTAATGGGATCTGATCCCTTCTTCTGGTATGTCTGAAGAGAGTGACAGCACTCATATACATAAAACAAATAAATAAATAGACAACTCTTTAAAAAAAAAAAAAAAAACCTAAATGAGAAGGCAAGTTGACATACTCTATGTTCCTTGGGCAAAAGACAGTAGCCTTCCCTTAAAAAGCCGGTGTCCCCTCAGGCTGTTTGTAGAAGCACAAGTACCAGTTTTCAAATAATTGCTTTTCTACCGCATGCTGTCTACAACCCAGGGTGTTTGTTAGGCTATTCCACTGCTCCAAGGCCTCTGTACTGTCATGTCTAGTATTACCACAGCTCAAGGCAGCTGCCTTTCTTCCTGACAAGCACTAAGATGCTTCCTTCTTGAGGACTCAGTACAAAGCAAGCCTCAAGACAGGGCTACACCCTGTCCCATGTGCTTAGAATCTTCTGGGCCCCAGTCTGGCACATACAGCCCCTCCTTTTAGGAAAAGGTGTTAGCTTCATTTAGCTTTTACTTATTGGTGTTTCATTTGCTCTTCTACAGAGATGGAGAAGATACGTAGACAGAAAAAGAAATAGTAAGGAACATGACTACAAGCAAGCTGGGACCAAACATTGTTTCATTACTGAAAATCTAAGTACACAGGAGACAGTTCGCCTGACTGTGCAGCCTTGCTGAAATGTGCATCTCACACCTTACCCCTGCAGACATACCTGACCACTACAGCACCTAGCTCCTCACATCACATGCTCACACCTAGCTCCTCACATCACATGCTCACACCTAGCTCCTCACATCACATGCTCACACCTAGTTCCTCACATCACATGCTCACACCTAGCTCCTCACATCACATGCTCACACCTAGCTCCTCACATCACATGCTCACACCTAGCTCCTCACAACACATGCTCACACCTAGGGTTGCTCACACCTAGGGTTGCTCGGCCTTTCTTATCTCCCACATAAAATCGTAAAGTACTCTTTTCTGCACTCTGCTCAAAAGGACAAAGCTGCTCCACTTCTTGGTCCTTAGGCAAACCCAACATACTCTCATCTCCTCACACGTTTATGCTGGTTTCCCTTCCAAACGTGCCTTTCCACATCCTATCCAAACCACACTTTACCCAGGAAGCTTTCTGTAATTACTCAAATTATGTCAGTACATGTTTTCATTAGAGTTTGGGTGTCTAAGTAGTTATTTCAACCTAGTTCTATTTTGAGGACATAAACATACTAAAAATATAAAGTCTCTGCAGTAACATGTAAAGTTAAATTATTTTTGGAAATATCTCTCAGGCCCATTACCAAAACTGTACTCAAAGTTGAACATTACAGTACACCAATAAACCTGAGCAGTCTATAACTTGTAGCTGGCCTGTCCCAAGAACTAAAAATGAACAGTACACATGCACACCTTTCTAGCTGCTTCTGATGTTTTTCTTCCCGGGCCTGAGCCTTCATCTGTTGTACTTCAATAGTATCAGGCTTTCTCCTTCGCATGTACAGTTCATGGTTTCCCATACATAAGGCCAAAATTCGCTTATTGATTCTCAGACGAGGTGCATAGAAGACAAAATCCTAAAAATAAAATACTCTATTTTAAAATCTTTCAGAGTGATAATATCCTTCACAACTACTCAATTTCAACATGAAGTAGAAATCTGATGTCACTACACATAAAGTCTAGGGACTAGGAACCTCACATAAATCCAACATAACTGCTTCCTCATTCCTCTACCCCTCATCTTTTCTTTAAAGTTGAACTAAATGTCATTAATTCTTTTTTTTTTTATTCAAAGAAACTACAAACAGCTATCCTTACAACCCAAAACTAGTCTTTCTCCATGGCTGTTTTAATCTAGAAATGTTCTTCAAATATTTACCTTTTAGATAACAAAGGTACTAAAGTATATGTAACACTAATCTTTAAAAATCTATCCCAATAAAAAGGAAGCCTCAGATATTAAAAACAGAAACTTCAGAGTGCAAGACTATAGAGTTAATTTAAAAAGGGTTACCTCTACTACATTGTATGATCAATAAATGCTTAAATTATTTCTTAAGAACGACTGTTAATACCCTTCTAATACCATTATCTACGTTACAATTAAATCAGTTAAAATTCTTACATCTGATTAAGAAAACTGGAAACCTTCATATTTTTAATAACATTTCATTACTAAGGAAAATTTAACTATGGAAAGAGAGCATCACTCAGAAACAACGTAAGTGATAAGTGCCCTTCAAGTGATTTCATAGAAAGTAGCAGAAATTTATAAAAGTTAATAGACAAAATATACTTACAGGTGCCTTTTTGTCAATTGGCTTTATAACGAATTTTTTGTCATTAAATGAAATATTTCGGATTTCACTCCAGGGAAAACCAATTTTAGGTGTTAACCTAGTGGGGGAAAAGAATATTGCTTTAAACTAAAGGCAGGAAACAGTGGGAAAATACACAGCCTACTGGGACTGGTTATGTGAATGACCAATTTTAAGAACTCCAGACTCTCAGTGCCTATCTCAACTCACATGATACAGCTGATGCTATCATTGAAAGGAAAATTTAATTAAATCATATAAAATAATAACCATAAAAGGTTTTCATAGATGTGCCATTTTGCTAAAATTACCCCAGAAAAATCTACCTAGTAAACAGAGTATTGGACTGAGCCTTGTTACCAGATTTCGCTCACAAGAGACAAAGCAGCACACTGCAAATACAGACGCATCCTCTCATTTAATAAACAGACTCAGAAATAAACTCCAAAACTACAAGGTACTAGAACAAAACTCAACGTGGAATTAACTAATTCTTTACTGTAAGGACAGAAAGCAGTAAAGACAATGGAAACAACAACTTTCACAAGCAGTGCGTGTCTGAAAGCCAGTGGTCACAGAGAACAACGAGCTCGCCCACATCCAGTTACTTACTTGTCATCATGCTCATAAATATTCAGACCTAGAGCATCAACACCCAGCCACAGCTCTGTACCCTTCTTATTCTTGATTTCAAAGTAGTTGACACCATACATCTCTAGATCTTGTGCAATCTTCAAGTACTCCATCATCGAATCTTCCCTATTAACACACAGCTCAATGTAATACTTTAAGGGAGACACAGCTAAACATTAAATACAACTAAAAATATTTAGTGCTTTATATTTATTCAACCACATCAGAGGTTAGGAAGTGTGACCTGGTCTTCACAAACCTTTTTATCCATAGAGAGTGTGCGTGCGTGCGTGCGTGCGTGCGTGCGTGCGTGCGTGCGTGCGTGTTTGTGTGTGTGTAGAGGAGGGTAACAATAGCATGTGTGAACCACAGTAAATGTGTAGGTTGTGTCGGAGTCATTATCCTGACTGAATACTGAAGTCCCAGATATTACTAGGAAAGGCTAAAACAGTTTTAAATAGCTTAAATTACTTTAGCTCATGCTTTAAAATGGATATTATATGGCTTACAAAAAGTCAAATGTTTCAAAATGGCTTCCTATTACTACTAGAAAATTAAGGAACAGACAGAGAGAAGGGGGGACACAACTCTCAGAAGTTGGTTCTCTCCCATCACCTGGGCTCTAGGGATTCACTTAGGTCATCAGGTGACACCTTTAGCTGCTGGTTGCTCCAATCTCACCAACCCAAGGAGATTTTTAAATGAAAATGCTTTCACCTGGAGAGAAATATAGACAAACCCATCAGTCACCAGATACCTTAGCATCCCTCTGTGTTCCTCATGCCAGTTCTGTATTCTCTCCTCCCACTGTTCTTTGGTCAGTTTGTGTTGTTCCAAAACACTAAAAGGAAAAAAATATAGTTAATAGCTTTGTAATTAAAAAACCAAAGTATTTTCAAAGTCTAGGGTCCTTTCGTAGCTCGACTGTGACAGCTATGATACAAATCAATGCACACGCTACCACTGCAGAGAACTAAAACCACAACTGAGGATCAAAGACATGGACTAGAGCACAGTGTCCACTGTCCAAGTCAGGATCCTGGCTGGGAAGTCACAGAAATCATGTTATTAGGGATAGCTTAAATTACTCTTAATTCATGCTTTAAAATGGATATTATATAGTTAACGAAGAACTCAAATGTTTCAAATGACTCATATTCTGAATAGAAAAAAAATGACTATATCATTACTAACAGAAAATTAAGGAACAGAGAGAAAACAGAATTCTTCGGTCCTGATTATCCCTTTATTCTTCATATATGCTATTTTTATGAGTAAATTTAATATTGTCATTTTATGGAGATAATATTTTTGATTTAAAAAAAAGACATATTAAGCTAAGTATAGTCATGAACATCTATCATTCCTGTACTTCAGAAACTGAGGCAGAACAGTTCTGAATTTGAAGCCAACAAAGGCTAGTCACTGTGTTCAAGGACCATTTGTATTCTATACTAATCCCTACGCCACCAAAGAAGGCAAACTGCATCACATGTGCTCCACACACTTCTCCGCTAGTAACCTTTCTATTTCATCTGTGAACACACAGAGAATTCTTATTGTTCTATCCTTAACACCAAAGCAGCAAAAAGCAATATACTTAAAATGTGCTATGAATACCATAGACTGACTAGAATTCTCCTTAGGTTAGAGAATAATTATCCCCTTATGTTTACAGTGGATCCTTAGAGGTTACAAACCTAAGGTCATGTAACTAGCATGGAGCAGATTAGACTTAGTTCCCAAACCTCATTCTTTAGCCATTTGTTTCCCATGCAGGGCTTTGAATGTTACAAAGGTACTGCAGACTATACCATCAACACCTTGTTTAAATTCTTTGTAAACTACAGAAAACGTCCTTCCATGGAAGAAAAAGTCCTTGCCACTTAATATTCTCACAGTGTTTATTACACATCTATCTGTGTGTGTTCCAATGTTTACAAATGGCAATCATCCTTCCCTAAAGACCAAATCATAACCTCCTTCTGTTGCATATCCTATAGGCATTGAACACAGTAGAACAGAGTTACACAACACATAAATCTGTGTTGTAGGTCATGAGCTTTAAAAAAACACAGTCTATGATCCACCTTGCAACTTAAAAATCTTTTAAAGAAACTTGGCATACATTTCTAGAATATAACATTAGAGAATATTAAATAAAGTCATGATTTACTTACCGCTGTGGTAAGAGTCTGTCATTAGCCAGATAGCCTGGTTTGTGAATCTCTTTATTATAATCTCCATACTTGGCTTGAACAGCATACGAAGCCAAAAGAACTGCAGTTTCTGGTGGGCAATATATCTCATCATTTAAGATGGCTTCTTTAACTTGCAAGAAGAAAAGTCTCTGTGTTATTTCTTGAATCAATTCCTCAGAAACATCTTCAGGAAAGAATTTAGCTCTAAACTTGAACTGTAAAGGATTTTCTTTTTTAACATCTTGCTGTGTTACCTAGAATAGTAATTTCAAGTATAATCAACAAAACTTAATTCACTGCAAATAAATATAGTTATATCATATTCTTCTTGGAAGAAACTATGCAGTAATGCTATGTAAGGTGATAAGTCTGTAGACAAACACAGGTGCTAAGAAAGCTGCTGTAAGGCCTGAAGCTGCCAGCTGCTCTGGGAGCTGGACTGACTGCTTTGTGTGCCCGAGCTCATTCTGCAGACATTTACAGATGTGTGCTCAGTTTTCACACATGTAACGCCAGCTTCACAGTTCTATTTCTCACATGCTCAGCCCACACAGTGTGTGTGGTGGTGGCGTGTGGGGGGGGTGGGGGGGTGGGGGGGGCTGTTGATGGTGCTTCAATGAATTAAACGTCATAAGTAATGATTAAGACAGACAACTGCAACAGGAGGCCTGGAGTTAGTCAGGTGCCTTTTCAGCACAGATTAATAAACACCAAATTAATGGTATTATACAAATCTTACCTTTTTATTCAGTTTTAGCCATGTAGAATATCCTTTGCTGTCTACATATTGCAGCCCAAAAAACCAGACCTCACGTAAACCAACTGTTTTTACAACCTGTAAAACAGATAAATTCAGTTCAACATTCACACTGTGATAACACTTGATGTTACAGATCTCAAGGACAAACCACATCACAGGTAGAAGTGCAACAGACAAGGGCTTTCTTTCCTTTAACAGTCTTTCCAACATGTTCAAAGAACAATTCCGAAAACAACAGTTGAGGTTTTCTATTCTCAATCCTGTTACATCATTATTATTATTATTTATTATCATTATTATGACTCAGGATTTTCTATCTTCACTTTGTTTGCTCACATCATAGCCTCAACAAACAAACAGCAGTCTCAAGGCGAGCAGAACACATGTGCTAAGCCTGGTTCTATTTGATTCTCGCCAAGTGCCCTACCGGTACCTAGGGCAAGGCACATCACTTTGGGGACAAAGTCTGGTAGCTTCAATGTTCTACCATTACTGAGCGGAAACAATTCCTGCACCATGCCCTAAGTTTCACGAGTCTACATCTATCTATCTATTCATTTATCATGCCTTTATGGTAAACATTTCTCTTGAGCCCAAATAACAACACACATGTTGAAGTCAAAGGACAATTATCAGGCATTAGTTCTCTCCTCCCACTATAGGGGCTGTGGGAACTGAACTCAAGCTACTGGGCTTGGCAGCAGGCACCTTTGCCAGCTGAGCATATTGCTAGCCCCTTTTAGGCTTTTATGTATGTTTTTAAAATTCACTAAAAAAAATCCCATAAAAGTAGAAGTGATTATATATAAATATCCCTATAGCTATTCAAAGAACCTGAATATGTACTGCCAAAATTCCAAGCACTGCATGGTTGGATTATCAAGGAAGGTATGGAAAACATAAGATGTACGCAATAGCTCACAGATGATGGTATCAAAGTTACATCTCTTGGTCTTGGAGAGATGGCTCACTCACTCGTTAACAGTGCTTGCTGCTAACATATGTGGGCATGAGCTCAGGTTCTAAGCCCATGATAACAAGCTGGACCTGGCCATTCACACCTGTAACACCAGTACAGTAAGGGGTAGAAACACTATGACTGCTATGGTTTGCTTATCCACCAGCCTTACTCCAGGGTTAATGACAGACACTGTCTCAATACGATCGGGCAAAAGTGATTTATCTCCTTTGGCCTTAGCATGTTCACCCCACCAAACACATACATACCCCACAACACACAAGTTACATGTTTTGTGGGATGAAATGATACCTGGTCAAAAAGTTGTTTGCCAGTTGTATTGGGCTGAATGGCAAATTCTAGCTCAGCATCCATTGTAGTTACTCTCACATTGATCTGTAATGAAACCAAAAAAGATAGCAATTAAAACAGAGAATACATTTACAAAGTAGTAAGCATGAGAAGCCACCACGGAAATCAGTATGGGGGTTCTTCAAAATATTCAAAATATAAATTATGACTGTCACTCTTGAACCTACAATTAAAGGATTACAAACTGACACGCCACACACAATGACACGCCACACACACTGACACGCCACACACACTGACATGCCAGAGACACTTGCACATCCATGTTTGCTGCTATCAGGAAATGCAATCAGCTTAGGTATCTTTTAATAAATGGATACCATACCTATACACAATGGCATTTTATGTAGTCATAAATAAAAATGAAATCAAGACATCTGTAGGAAAATGGATGCAACTGGAAATCATCATGTTTGTTAAGTCAATTAAATCAAGAGTCAGATACTTCAACCTCATGTCTTCTCTAACATGCAAAACACAAACCTCTCTGTCTCTCTCTCTCTCTCTCTCTCTCTCTCTGTGTGTGTGTGTGTGTGTGAGAGAGAGAGAGAGAGAGAGGGAGAGGGAGAGGGAGAGGGAGAGGGAGAGAGGGAGAGAGGGG
>NW_021604784.1:351596-358929 GCF_004785775.1 Grammomys surdaster
TGAGAGAGAGAGAGAGAGAGAGAGAGAGAGAGAGAGAGAGAGAGAGAGAGAGAGAGAAGAGTAGGGGATATCAAACTAGAAAGCACACTGTGAGAGAGGATGTCCTGGAAGGTGGGGATAGGTTAGGGGATATGTGCTTAGGAGGACGGCCTGTGTGAGAAGACAGATTCAGAGACAGCAGGCGGAAACAGAAGGAGAATCAAACACAACACAAAAAGAGCCATGGGGAAAAAGTATTAGCTCTTTACAATTTTCTTTTTAAGCGAAGAATTTCTCTGACTAGTTACGAAGACCCACAACAGCTCTGATTGCTTGTGTAAGATCAAGCCAGTCAGCATTCTAGCATGGACTGGGGTGAGGCTCATGAGCTACTGATGCTTGACCACACCTTGGTCTGTTTTCTTTAAGGGTGAGGTCCATGATAGGTTGGCTATGATACAATGGGTGGTCCCAGCACAAACTGAACTTTGTGAATTACAAAAAAGAAAATTAAAAACAAGAGGACATAAAGTTCAAAAGGGAAGAAAAGGAAAAAGAAGGTAGGGTGGTTCTGGGAAGAACTAGGGAACTGAAATGGGGCTGGGTGAATATCATGTATAATGGTATCAAACAATAGAATGTATTTTAAAAAGAAAGATGCATGTATGAGTTTGTGTATTTGGGATATGCCCTATATGGGTGCAGGTGCCAAGCGGGTCCCAGAAGAGTGTCAGAGCTCCTGAGGCTGGACTTCCAGGAGTGTAAGATGGAAGTGTAACACAGAAGATGGGAACTAAACTCTGGTCCTCTGCAAGGCAGTGTATGTTCTTAGTCACTGAGCTAACTGACTGGCTCCAAGGATTTTCCCTCAGTTTATGGGAATGTTTCACTTTTTATTTCTTTAAATTTTGTTTATTTTACACCCCCAACCACAATTTCCCCTCCTCCCGCCCCTCCCAGTCTCTCCCCACCAATCTTCCCTCTCTTTCACACCCCCATCCACTCCTTCTCCATTTCTCTTCAGAAAAGGGCCTGTCTTGATGGATATCAACCAGCCATGGCATATCAAGTTGCAGTACCTCAAGACTATGTACCTCCTCTTCTACTAAGCCTAAACAAGGCTAAACAAGGCAACCTAGTAAAGGGAAAGAGTTCCAAAGGCAGGCAACAGACTTCAAACAGAAAGAAAATGGTCACAGGCATACAAATTTAGGCTATCAACAATATCACTGTCACAGCATCAAACTAGAATTATGAGAAAGTTAACAGTCATAGGTCCTGCATACCCTTCATTATTTTCTTCTAACAATAACTTACAATTATTGAGAACTAAATGTATAATAGATTCTCCTTATATAAGCTTGTCTCCTTCCTTGAGTAAATAAAATTATATCCCTACTTTATATGAAGGAAATCAAGGGCAAAATGTATTAAACAAAAGTCACACAGATTTAACTATGAAAGCCAGAATAAAACTAAAGTTTGGTCACAAATGTCATAATTTTAACCTTAACCATCCTGTCACCCACAATCATTCTTCACGACCTGCACAATGCTAAGCATATCAAAAGAACAAAAGACACTTACTGGCTTCGGCATTTTCCTTTTCTTGTTTGTTACCTTCTTTAGAAATTCTTCACTTCTATAAACAATTATAGCCTGTTAAAGGAAAGGAAGCATACTTTATTACCTCTACCTTGCAGAAATACAAGTTAGAGTACTTTAAAAGCTGGTTACAATTGATACTGTGTCCTCTTAGGCTCACACTTGAAGTCTTGTGCGAGCATTCCATATCCCCTAAAAAGCCTAGTGTTTGGCACTGGAAGCACTGCACATCTCAAATGGCAGAGCATAAAGTATGTTAATGTTAATCTAAAAGACAGCAAGAAAACCTGATCACTGCGGACTAAAGACTGCCACTCCCATACAAGTTCCTCCATGCACCTGCCTTGTGTGGGAAGAGACAGTACTAATGAAGACTGGCAGCCTCAAGTCTAAGGAAAACTCAGTATTTTCCAGCCTTTTTTCTGTACTGTCAGGTATTTAAAAAAAAAAAATCTGATGAAAACTGTTTTTTTTAAATTATTTTTCTTTTTGAAACAGAACAAAACAAAGAAAAACCAAAACCAAACAAACAAATCCCACCAGCTTACTCATCTAATGTGGAGAAGGCAGCTACAGCTCTACATAGCAACCCAGGTGCTAGTCCCCAGCCTGCCAGTGAGGTCCACTGAACGCAGAACAGTCCTAAGCTGACACTGACATGGAACTTCTTTCCCTAAGGCAACACATCTCAGCAGGGAAGAACTACCCTGTTGCCCATGGGAAAACATTCTTACTAAAAAGAAACATCAACAAAAAATGAGTTTGCCTTTCTGAGAAACCTACCAAGCCTTATTCCAGCATCAAACCTTACTGTGACTAATGTATCAGAGACATTAAAATTTATGTAGACACTATCACTGCCAAGATAGTTGTAGGCCCAGCTAAATTAACACAATTCAAATAAGGTAATTTCCCTAAATTTTATTCACACGCAGTCTATATACACAGAAACATTCTCTGGAGCTCTGTGGGCTATGTTTCATGTTTTTATCTGAGTCACTAGCAATGACATTCAGGAAGAAATATAAAACCCCCATTTCTGAACTTTTTCTAGCCTATTCCCTTATCATTCCTCCTACAGTTAGTCTGACAGGCCACATTTTCTGAATTAAAGGAGTTAATTCACACTTGTATTAAAGGAGTTTCAAGTCAAACTTTCATGTTCAAAATGAAGGTAGCATCTAAGAAATGTCTAAGGGCACAGTTCCCCTTTTAAAGCAGAGGGGACTATCTTGAGGGAAAAAACATTTGGCATACACTTATGTCATTTTTATACATTGCAAGGTCAATGGAGTAGGGTTTTGTTTGCTGCTGTTTGTTGGTTTTTAGGTTTTTTCAAGACAGGTTCTAACTCTTTGCACAGAATGGTACAGAACTTCTTGCTCAGGCTGCTCTCAAATCCTGGGCCATCCTCCTGACCAGCCCCCAACATGCCTGGTATGTCTCTGATTTTATATGTACTTTTCTCGTTCATTACTAAGCTCTTAACTGTTCAGTTTCCAATCATGATTTCTAATAGCTATTTTAAAATGTTTCGTTATTGTGTTCCCTTTAAATTTTCAAATTCGAGGGTTTTAGGTCTATAGGTAAAATACTCATTTTGTATAGTTTCTACATTTGTTTCAATATTTAACTTGAGTGCATTGTCACCTGTTCCAGATATAAACAAGACTATATGGTAAGCACTGGGTAATGTTAGATCAAGCTAAGACACACATTTATTTTTTTAACCTCTCATTCTCCTCACTTTAGTCTGCTTAGCCAATCTGACAGAAATACATCAAGTTTTCCAAACCGACTCCTGATAAAATGTCAGTTCTTCATTTACATAAACTTTTAGGCTGGTATCAGTTACACAGTTCCAGAACTGTTACATCTTTCCAGTAAGAATCCTCTCCTTAGATAGTAATTAACTGCGCACAGACACCATGTGGGCTGCTGCCTGCTTAGCACTGGACGTTATTACTTCTCTTTATTCTGACAGTTGTTAGCACTCCTGAGCAGTCAGCTGACAATTTAATTCATTCCCCCTTGCACTGATCTGACTTTCCTTTCTACTTTAACAACATTTACTTTTCTTTAGTGTCAGATTCCCTACAAACTGACAGAGATCTGGTAAGCTTCCTCATTCTAAAGCCTTAGCTTTGCTTGGATTCTAGCAATCGACTTAGCGACCGCCTCTTCTGTCCAGGTATTCTTCACTCAGTTCTGACATTCTTCTATCTAATCTTTGACCATGTTTTCAAATTGTCCATCCCTTTAACTGAGTGATACTCCTCTAGTCAGCAGGTCTCAACAGATGAGTGTCTGTCTTGTATTTTCAGGCAAGGTCTCATACAGTAGCTCTGGCTGGCCTAGGACTCACACTCTTGAGGTAATCCCCCCACCTCTGCTAGACTAACAGGTTGTAGTCAACATGCCCAGCCTCTCCAGATTTAAGATTGATTTTTATTTATGTGTATGTGTGTTTGTGTGGATGTATGCCACATGTGTGCAGGTGCTCACCAAGGCCAAAAGTGGCTATCAGATCCCCTGGCACTGGATTTACCGGCAGCTGTGAGCTATTTGATGTGTGTTCTGGGACTCAAATTCTAGTCCTCTGAAAGAATAAGAAATGCTCCTAACCTCTGAGCCATCTCTCCAGCCCCATTCTCAGTTATTTTTAATGTATTTTATCTGTCTACGATATAAAATTGCCTTATTAATAGAAAAATATTTTTAAAGATTTTTAAATTTCTATTTCTATGTGCATGAAAGTGTTTGCCAAGGCCAGAAGAGGGTGTCAAAATCTCCTGGGGCTAGTTAGAGGTGGCTGTAAGTGGCCCAATTTGAGTGCTAGGAACTTAGCTTGGGTCCTGTGGAAGAGCAGCAATGGTTCTAATGACTAGGTGATCTATAACATCCCTAAACAGTCTCTCTTTTTTTAGACTGAAGAAAGTTTTTAATACTTTCATGTTATGATATTTAAAACTTCTTTTATTCTTATATTTACTTTTTATCTCTCTAAATTTGATTTTCAGCTCAAAGAGGCTTGTTTTTCATAGCTGACTATTTGAGAGCTTACATCCCAGTGAACTCTCCAATATAGGGGCCTTGCCAGCTGTACTGCCCTGCATATCCCTGTGGAGGCGCTTCTGGGCATAGTTCTTTGTGGCCAGCAATATCATATCAGCCCCATGACAAATCACAATACTCTCTAGAGGGTTTTTTTTGTTTGTTTTTTGTAAGAATTATTTATATAAATACACTGTTTCTCTCTTCAGACACACCAGAAGAGGGCATCAGATCCCATTACAGATAGTTTTGAACCACCATGTGGTTGCTGGGAATTGAACTTACGACCTCTGGAAGAGTAGTCAGTGCTCTTAACTGCTGAGCCATCTCTCCAGCTCCTAGAGGTTTTACTTTTAAGATTTTAAAAGTCAGATATGAAACTCTGAAAAGTGTATTTCACTAACCTATTACCTTCCATAATGTAGTATGCACAGGAATTCTACCTTTAAAATTTCTAGGACAAACTATGTGTAAATGGAATTAAAATCTAAGTTTTGGTCAAGTTAGTGATCAACAAACAATGTTCATACCAAGGTACTATTTATGATGAATGGTGCATATCTAGTCGCTTCTAGGATCATATACTTTAAATAAAACTAGCATCTGCCAGTAGCAAAATAGAAAATAAAAGATCACATGAAAAGTCAAGAAACTATTCCACTTCTAACATGAAACTACTTGTTTTCAGCATCTTTTCTCCTCTCTCTTTCTATATGGCTGCCAAACATACAAACTGGTGGCCCAGCCATCGGTAAGTCATTCACTCCTTTGGTGTTATACTCATAAAACTATGACCCTCTTCTCCCCTTTAATTTTTTTTTTAATGTTTCCCTGCAGGCTTACTCGTGTGATCAATTTTTGCCACTCCAGTTTCTCCCACTCCTGCATTACTTACAGAGGTTCCACCCTATCTCTTTCCCATACTAACTTCCTCAGAAGCACAAAGGTAGCAGCAACTACCCAGTCATCACTTTAGAGGCTTCAGTCTGAAAAGATGCTGGCAGCAGCTGTCTCCCACCTCCTACCACCTACCCACATGAACAAACAAAATGCCACAAAAGAGGAAACACTGATATATATAGCATCCTCCAACTCTGAGGCTGACCCTCCTCACACAAGGAAGTTGCGGGGTGTCACAGTGGCTCTCTGCAGCAGTGGCACAGCACACCAACAGGTCAGATGCTGCAACAGGTGCTGCTGAGTGTAGTCTATTAGTGGCTTACACTGAAGCTTCGATAATTAACACCAAACTAATTTTACTTTCAAGTTATTCTTTTCCCAAGGCATAATTGTAATTATTTTCAGTCTTTTGGGATTTCAACTATGGAAGAGCACAATAGTTTCTTTATATAAAATTCTAAAAGAACTCTTGGCCATTTTACTGGGAAACTAAGAAGCAATATAACAAAAACAAGTTTAAAATGCATCAATTAGGTAAATGGCAGGCAATCTACAGTTACAACACTGACAAAGAATTTATTAATCCTTTTTTTCTGCATATGGGATACTCTAGGGAGGCCTCCTCATAAAGTAAATGTATAAAATACATAAAATTACAAGAAACCTATTGTGCTTGAATGTAATTATCAAAACTTAAAATATATAAATCTATGTCAGTAATATCAGATATACAAATATATTTCATTCTTTTCCAACACTTTAAATAACAGTACTACTGGATTTAATCAGGCTTGTTAGTAAAGTTCATTATAAATACGATACTGAGGGCTGGAGAGGTGGCTCAGCGGTTAAGAGCACTTCCTGAGTTCAATTCCCAGCAACCTCATGGTGGCTCACAACCATCTATAATAGGACCAGATACCCTCTTCTGGTGTGTCTGAAGATAGCAACAGTGTACTTATATTAAATACATACATACATACATACATACATACATACAGAAAGAAAGAAAGAAAGAAAGAAAGAAAGAAAGAAAGAAAGAAAGGGTTTTGTCTCCTTTCTGGTAAAAACTACATATATTTTTAAAAAATAAATACCACACTACGACAACCTAAATGTATTATGAAGATCCCTGATGAGTCTTATGGAAACAGTCTCTCTAATACTGCCACACTCATGATAGAATATGTGAAGAAGGATACAACTTATCCAAGTTCACACACTCTCAGGTTTAAGACCTGAAAAATACCAAGAAATGATTATTATATATTAGCTTAATAGTGTAATAATACCTTATTTTTTAACTTTCATGGTTCTCAAGTGAAGTGCAGAGGACAAGGCTATCTTATCATCTGCAGAATGCACACTTTAAAGGCATGGTCTAATTCTCACAACGGCCTGCCTTCTCCCACCCTACTTCAGTATTCCAACCCCTATACTTCTAAAAAGAAGGGAAGATGTGGTTGAGAGACGTTGCCCGAAGGCATGGAACTAATTGGTGAGGTCAGAGTCCCTCAAAGCCTGAATTTACTTAGGTTCTGATGGTCCTAGTCTATTTCCTGCAGTCCTAGGCAAGCCAGTCCCAGACAACAAAAGGGACTTTAAGAAGAGGCTGAGAAAGCTTTTCCCTCCACCATTGTCAAGCTGAAAAAAATTAAAGCTGCAAACTGACAGGTAATTCTAAAGATGTCTAAGACTTATTCAGGTGGTAGTAGTCTGTTTTAAAGATAGTTTCAAGAAAGTATTTCCAAGTTTTGAGAAAATTTTAATTTCTAAAACTTAAATGCAAAACAGA
>NW_021604784.1:358939-372575 GCF_004785775.1 Grammomys surdaster
ATTTTCAAAAGATATTTGCAAGTTTTGAGAAAATTTTAATTTCTAAACCTTAAGTGCAAAACAGAACTACTAAAATAACATACCTTGAATTTCAATTCTGACCTAAATTTTTTTTAAGTAATCTATATTGTTACTAAGGTGATCAGAAAGGCAAATGAAACATCATTTGTAAATATGTGCTAAAATGTAAGTAAGACAGCCATCTCCAGTTTAACTTCTTCATTTTACAGTTAAGAAAACATTTTTTAGGGGCTGAAGAGATGGCTCAGTGGTTAAGAGCACTGACTAAGTTCGATTCCCAGCAACTACATGGTGGCTCACAACCATCTGTAATGGAATCTGATGCCCTCTTCTTCTGTATCTGAAGCGACAGTGTACTAAGATATAAGATATAAAATAAATCTAAAAAAAAAAAAAGCAAACGTTTTTATGCTGTTAGAAATGGTAAGAGGAAAGCAGACTCATGTAGCAGTAAAGAACCAAAGACTCAACACTGTATTCACAAATACCTCTTACATGGAGACATTAGACATTACTTAGCAGTAGCTGGGTTTTGTTGCTTTTGATGATGATCTAGGCTTACAGGTAATACTTTAGCTGTTGGTTATTTTCAAGGACAACATTTTCTTCTCATCTTAATGGTCAAGCTAGTAAGAACCAATGAGACAACAAACATAATAAAGCTTACTTTATCTTGTTCCAAAACCATTTCAGTTATTTTACTGAATTCAAGAATTAGAGTAAACGTCACATTTAATAATGACTATAATTATCATGTTGCTTGTTTGAGGTGCACATAGTAATCTTTCCAATATATACACCTCTACTTAAAACCAAACTAAGTTTGTTAAGTTTCTCTAAATATAGAATCTAAAAAATATTTAGGTATCAGTTCTCATGACATCTAACAAAGTTTAATCCATCCCTCATACACTGAGTGTTCAACTTTTGACACTTCAACATGGCACTGTCATCTACACGTGTTGGGATGCACATGGCTATCCTTGGAGACACATTAGCCTGCACACATAGCACACTTGAAGAGACACTGTCAATTAACCCTAACTACGATGCTGTTCATCCTCATTGTCTGTTTTATGAAGGGAGGATTCTTTTTTAAGGACATATCACTCTGGCTAATTTTTATTCAAAGATTATTAATTTACAGAAACAGAAATATTTAAAATTTTTAAAAAATAGAAAGCAAGAAATATCCAGAATTGACATATCACAGATGATTCTTAGAATTTTACACACTATTACTAATTCCAGCTGACATTTGCTACAATCCCACTAAACACACTTTTAAGGTATTTACTATGGCACATGTTCTTTACACTGTCAATTCTTCAGTATCTTTTCCATCTTTAAGGCCGAAATGCAAGAAGTATTTACTATATTGTAACAATTGCCTGGATGTATGACTGACGTCTTAAAAAAAAGTTCAGCAAATTCTCTGTAAAGGGCTGGGTAAAAAAACATGTAAGGTTTCACAAGCCATAGTCTTATGTTGCAATCATTCAAATAAAACTTTACTTGTAAAAACTGGCAGGAGGCTGGATTTAGCCCTGTAGAGTAATTTAATAACACATTTTAATAACAATGTTTTTCATTTTATAATTTAAGTTTTGAACCAGGAATATTAGTTGCATGTTCATTTAAGCATACTAACGTGTGACAGATCACTTTGGATCTTTTTCCACTTGGGGACAAAAGAATTCAATGCATTTGGTATATTACTAGGAAAACAATGGAACAGAATCAAAAGAAAACAATCTGATCAACAGTAACAAAATTGGGAGATATAGAACATGCTACAATCCTGGCCAAGAAGCAGAAGACATCTTGGGAGAAGATTCTGAAAAGGAATCCTCCCCTATTTTGTATTTATACAAGGTACTCAACTCATTCCCCTACAGCTAACCAAAGTAAAAAGTCACCTTAGTCTAACGGGGAAGGCCCCAGGCCAGAGTTGAGAGTTTTCTATTATTTTTACTCAGTGTATCTTATATGATGTAAAGATTCAAAACATTAGAAATTCACGTGTAGCAAAAAGTTAAAAGAAATATTTAAAGTCTTGAAAGCCAAGAGCTAAATTTAGAAATAACTAAAATTCAGAGAAGAAATCCTCTAAATATCAATTACTGGTAGTACAATTTATAAAGTTAATTACCCCACTATCTCAGAAAATAGTAATGTGGTACTCCTTTGCTACTATGTAAAAACAAACCCACTCCAATCTCCACCCCACCTATGGGGACTGAACCCTATTAGGTAGTCTATCATTGAACTCTATCTGCTGCCCTTTATTTATTTATTTTTTTATTTTATTTTATTTTGAGACGGGGAATCTCACTAAGTTGTCTGGACTGACCTTGAACATGCAATCCCTTGCCTCATCCCAGGACAGCTAGGATCACAGATTTGTACCACAAGACCCAGTTTAAAACATTCTTTCAATACAGTAGACATTTTTTTGTTATTTTCTTTCAAATTGGAGATAAGCTAATTCTCTCTGCAAAAAAGCAAAGAGTAACTATTTCAGGTTTTGTAACTCCTATGGTTTGCCATCATGGCTCAAAAGAAGCCACAGACAATATGTAAACAACCAGCATGTACAAGTTCCAATAAAACTTAAATTTTTTAATTTTCAGCTTTTCGAGACAGAGTTTCTCCATGAGCCTTGACCATCCTGACCTCAAATTTAGAGATCTGTTTATCTCTGCCTCCTAATCCCTGTTGGGATTAAAGGCATGTTCCACCACTGCCTGGTCAATAAAACTTTATTTACAAAAATGTGAGCAGGCTAGATTTGGCCTACTGGTTTTAACTAGCTAATACACAAAACAGTTACCAATCTTTCCAAATAAACTAACTTTGCTCTATTATTTCCAATGTATATAAAGCATAAAGAAAAGCAATCAGCATTTTTTGGTTATATCATTCACTAGATGTATAAATTTAGTGACAGTGTTTGTATACATAAAATTTAATATGTGTAAATTTAGAATTATACTTAAAAGGTAAACTATAGGAAAAAAGACAAAGCTTACTCATACACAAATTTATAGCAAATACCTATTTAACAAGTCTGTTATTTAAAGGTAGCGTGGCTTATACCTTTAATTTCAACATTCTGGAGGCAGAAAATCTCTGAGTGCCAGGCCAGCTTGGTCTACATAGCAAGTTATAGGATAGCCAAGGCTACCCTATCTAAATACCAATAAAAACAAAAATCCTAGTTATTTTAAATTGGTGAATTTGCAACCACTGCTACACATAATTTTGTTTAGTGTGGAGGAAACCCATATAACCACCATATTTTCCACTAACCTGGTTACTAGCTAGAGTCTACTATTAAAGACAGAGAAAAAATCATGTAGACAACTATTCCTTTCTAAATAGTTTCCAGGTTTAAAAAAATATAGATGCTGCTCTAAATAATAAACCTGTTTAAAAGACATTTTATGCTTCTGTGTATATATGTACATGTTTTCATGTTCAATATAAGTAATAAACACCATGTCAGGAGTTGCTATAGCACAACGTTATACTAACAGACTTGACTTGAGACCCACAGATGAGAAATAAGGTGTGCCTTTCCTTGCAGGAATGCTACCACATTCTATACACAAGGCAATTATTACGAACAATGGGGCCATGGACTGGACTACAGAGTCCTGGGGCACAAAGACAAGCGTTTTACTCTATGGCTTTGCATCTTTCTGGGTGTTATAACTTTACCATGTAGTACATTGTTTTATAGTTGTTTAATGATATAAAATATACATCCATAACAATACTAAGAAGCATACAGAAACTTAATGAATGGGACAGAGAGGACAGCTGTAACACAAGAGATAGAATAACTCTGAGGTCAGACTGGATGAGCTTCCTCAAGTCAGGGCTTTCCCAGATCACCTTCTAGTGACACCTATGCTCTAGAAACTTAAAATAACCTTATAGAGCAGCAATTTAACCCAGCTCCCTATTCAGGATGTCAACAGGGTAAAGCAGTTCCCACCAGCTCTTGATCTGCAGGGAGCCCAAGTCATCCAGGAGTGATTTCCTTACTTCCCAGACTACAGCAATAAGAGGCCCAAGCCAGCCAAGAGAGACTCAGTCTCCCAGACTGCACCAAGAACAGGGAACTAGAGCCTATGCCCTACAGCTATGCTCCATCAGCACAGCTCAGCCTTCTCTACCTCAATGGGGCAATATTTTAAAAGCCTTGGTCCTTGGGGGAAAAAAAGTTACGACTTGCCACCCTGTTTTTAAAAGGCTCGATTTAAAATGTGTTAAGTTTTAAACAAATGAAAATTCTGGACTCTCATCATCACTCAACATTTCAGAATCTACTCTATTAGACTGCACATAATTTTATATTAAGAGATTTAAAAAATAAAATAAATATGTAAGTCTTCCAACCACTCACCAGAGATTAAACACTAGTTAATAAAAATACATTCTGCTCTTGGGAATGGTGAAGAAAGGAACAAAATTCACCTATCTCCTATCCCCTCCCCCCAAACTACTGACAGCTACTAAGAGAGGAGAAAGCAGACCTGTTGTTCCTAATCATTGCACACAGATGCTGCAAAGAAGCTGTGTAATTTTCACCCAGGCAATCATAATTCCCATAAAATTATGATTCAATGTTTTTTTCACATTGAAAATCTGTTAGCTCTACTCTACAAACATCTCTTGAGCTCTTCTGACATTCTCTCCTGTGTGAAAGCTACACATGAGCAAACCAGTATGTAGGACCCACAGAGGCAAGGGCTTAACACTTAAGTTGTCACATCAAACTCCTTCTCCTCCTTCTCATGTAGACAAGCTAAAGACTTCCTAGTGACTACCGAGTATGTTCCAAACTACAGTTTTCAAAGGGATTTATGTAGAGAAAGCCAGTGTGGTTCTCTTCACAGCATGCTCACAATTTGAAAAGGAGTCTGTACTTTGTCATATTTGAAGAAATTATTACTATGAAAGATAAAGACACACTGGTGCAAGTGACAGAATTCTAAAGATTAAAAAAACCCGCAATCCTAACATTAGGCTGTCTTTTCAGATCTGATGGGGCTGTTTGGCAAGCAGATTAAGCCATCATTTATGCAGCAAAATGAACAAGGCAATTGTTTATTCTGTGCTCCGTCATAGTCTTATAAGTATTCTATTTAAAAACAAAAAAAAAAAAAAACAAAAAAGATGCTCGGCCAACAATAGATTGCAGTGTCCAAGTACTCTTTTATCACATAAACCCTTGTTATCTTGGGCTTTTACGTTTACATCATGCAAATCTCTACACACACCAATATCTCCCTGACACCTCGGTACAAAATCTCAACTGTACTTTAAAATAAAATTATAAACTTGACCTCTTAAAACACATTTCCAATGAATAATCACTCTTCTAGGGAGGGAGGAAAAACAAAACCACCTAGAATCCTGGCAACGTTTACAGAAACATCTGTGTAGGAACAGACGTGCTATTTCAACTGAAATAACGCACTGCTCCCTTTCAAACTTAGCTGGGAGATGGGAGTTTGGGAGCCCCGAAAGGTAGAAATGCTCAGTCTCCTGGTGGGGTCGGCTCACACTGCGCCAGGCGACTCCGCGGTTCGGGCAAGTCGGGGGGCCGGGAGGGCACGGGCAGCGACTGCCGCCCCAGGCAAGGGCGGCCGGGAACCCGGGCCTGGCCTCGCGGGCTCGAGCGGCCGGACGGCCTTTCCGCTGCTAGGGCGTCCGCACGCTCTCTAGTAATCCAACACCCCGACTTCCAAACAGGAGGCCAGGGGAGAAGTTCTAGCCTTGCGGTCCCCGGGTTGCGAGAGAGCGTGGAATTCACGCTCCACGCGGCCCCCGGGGGCGCTCCCGGCCGAGCCCAGGGCCCAGTCCACAGCGGCGGGAACCCGCACCGCCCGACGCACAGGGCGGCCAGGCCGACGGCCGACGGCGCGGCGGAAGACCCCGGGCAAGAGGCACGGCTCAGCCGTTAACGACCGCGGCGCCTTTTGGGCGGCCAGGCGCGAGCCCGTCTGTGAGGCGCGCCAGGCCCCGGGCCGCGGCGCCACAGCCCGGCAACTTCTGGCCGCCACCTCAGCGCCGCGGTGGGGAGAGCGGCACCCGGGCCTGGGACGGGGAGCGCGCCGAGCAGGACTTACCCCGAAAATCAGTGGCTCCTTCCCTGCCCGCCGCCGGCTGGCTGAGGCGCGGCTCGGCGGGGGCGTCGCGGCTGGCGGCGAGCTAGCGGAGAGTCGGCGGTGCGAGCCCCGGGCCGCCTGCGAGAAGACGCGCCGCAGCCGCCGCAGACAGCTCGGCAATATGGCCGCCCGGCGCCTCCTCGGGGGGGAAGGCGGGGCCGCCCCGCGCCCCCTCCTCCCGCGGCCCGCCAGTGGCGGGGCGAGGCCGGGGCTCGAGCGCCAACAACCGTGGCCGCGGCGAGAGCCTGTCTCCCGGCCGCCCCGTAGGGGTCGGCGCCACGGGCGGGGTCGAGTGGGCCTCAGCCGGAGGACGCGCTGCGGGGCCTTCGCGAAGCCTTCCCGAGGGACGAGGGCGCCGCGGGCCAGCCCGAGTCCGAAGCCCGCAGTGAACGAAGCGGAGCCGCGCGGCCCGAAGCTCGCCGCGCGCCCGCCGCCTGCCCCCGCCCCACGAGTGGAAACTTGAAACTCCCGCTGGTGCCAGGGAACTCACGGAGGGCGTTTCCAGCGCCCCCGAGGTGGAGCTGTTCCCGGGAGGAGGGGGGACCCGAGCAGCCGCTCCAGGGTGTAGTTAGTCCTGCAGGATCCCGGGCTAGGAGAGGGAAATGGGCTCAGTGTTTGCAACAAAAGAACATTAAATTGTGCAGGTTTTTAACCAACTAGAAAGGCTGCTTGTTTTTAATTCTGCAGTGTTTTTAAGTTCCCTCAAAACACCAGTGGGTATGACCCTATAATGCGATCGGGTTTTTTTGTTAGCAGGGATACTTGTTGGCAGTTAGAAGGAGTAGATTAAGAAAAAAAAAAGTTGGAAGTAGGGCCCAAAGAGCAGCCAAACCTAAATTATTCTAGACTTGGAAAAAGTTACCAGTCTGACCATAGTCTCACTGTATCTACTCACTAGAGAGAGACAGCGGGTGGCTTCTGGTGGAGTGGTCTCGGTGCTGCCAGCCCTCGGTACTTTCTGCTGGGATTTAGAGTTACAAGTTACACTTGGTGTAACTTGTACACACAGCAATGGTTGTTCAAGCCTTTTTAGCCTACCGCATTGCGTTTACAGTGCTTTACGCAATATCTCTTTCGTAAACGAACTTTCAATTCAAATAAGACACGAATGTACTTAATTATTACAGGACAAATAAGTCATCTTTAGGGTAGCCTTAGACTTACTTGCCTTTGCTGAAACGGTAGCTTTTCCAGGGACTCTGCAGACAGATCCTTTGACTAAGCCTCGTCTTCAGTGAACTACCACCATCACCCTCAGAGACCTCACTAAACAATTAAAAAGCCCCCAGAGGTTCCAGGTTAATCTCAGTAGTCTTTAGATTGCAAATTCCTCAAGGATGGGAACCAGGTGTTTGCTTTCTAACCAAACAGGTTTATGTGGTTCTCGGAGACCACCAACAGAATACTTGTTGACCCTCGCTCTTAACAAAGATAGGACCTCGGGCTTAACAAAGATAGTGACACTAAAAATGTTATGCGAATCCCTAAGTAGTGCACTAATCAAACTAGAGTCGAAAGTCGGTGGTACACTTGCAACTGAAAATGGAGCATTGACTCTTGGTCTTCTGTTCAGAACAGTGAAGTGCTGTCACATGACTACCTTGTTTAATGATTACAACAACCCCAGACTCAGGGTAAACGCTATTATTGGCATTAAAATAAGCTAATAAAGAGTTGCTTCAAAAAAAGTTATTTGGCAGTGTAACCTGGCTGGGAAATGGCAGAGCTATGACCAAACTCAAATGCAAATTTGACTCAAAAGCCTTAATCTAAACGCCTCGATCATATCCTATGTCCTGCAACAGCAGATGCAACCCAAGTTGTAACATTTGAGGTTGGTATCATATTAGTAAATATTTAAGTAAAAGAGAGTGCTCAAGTTGCTAAGATAAAAAGGGTACTCTCAAACGTTGTGAATAAGTGGAATCAAATACTTTAGAAAGCAATTTGGTGAGGTGAGTCAGTTGTTAAGAAGGTCCACAACTCAGAACACGTAACCCCATATTTGGGGTTCTTTCTGAAGGAAGTACTCTGAAATAGACTAAAACCTCCATCACAGTAATAACTATTAGATACAAAAATTAAAGAGGGAACATTACATACCTATTGTTTTATTTTGTTCCTCACATCAGATATTAATACTTTTAAATGAAGTATTGAATATTCAATCAAAATCTCCCAACGCCTTCAGTGTTGGGGTGTAGGTATGTGTGTCCCCTGGTGCTGATTACTGAATTTCCTTGCTGAGCAAATGCTCCTCCACCACCAAAACCTAATCCCAAACAGTTCAGCTTCAGAAGAGGAAAGAACCATACATATTTCCTAAAACAGTCTTGTTCTGGAAAGATACCTGATATTATTCAACAGTTACCAAGATATATTTTTAAATAGCATATAAGATGTTTTAAAATCATAGATTTAGAGGCACACATCTTTAATACAAATACTTGGGAGGTTGAGAGTTCAAGGCCAGCCTAGTCTATAGAGTGAGTTCCAGGATAGCCAGAGCTGCATAAAATGCCCTATCTCAAAAGAAAAATGTAAAACAATATATTGCCAAAATGTCTACACTACACTCTTACTAGACTTACCACAGTGTATTTGTTCATTGTCACTTCTGGAATTCCAATTTTAATTTAATCTGGAATTTTACTAGCACACACTAGTACTTTCTGAAACAAAGAAAATTTATTTATTAAATGAAGAAAATAATTTATAGATGAAGGATTTTTTGTTTTATTTGTTTGTTTTGTTTTAGAAACAACGCTACAAGCCTCTTGCTAGTTTAAAGGGCTGGGGATCCTGCCCTTTGTTTAAGTAACGAGGAAAGCAAACAATGCTGTGTAATATGGCTGTAATAAAAGTTTACATACAGTATCTAGGGAGACACAGGAGAGAGCAATTAACTCTGTCCAGAGAATATCACAGAGGAGGTGAGAGGAAAGTGGTGTGTAGAAGTTTCCTCAGAGAAGCCAGGAAAGGCAGCAACATGTGGTTGATGTCCTGGGGTGGGGTGGAGAGTGCGGTTAGAAAGGTAAGTTGGGCAGGACAGAATTTTTCCTAAGACGTAGACATTGAAAAGAGAAATGCCACATGGGAGGAACCACCATATCTGACTGGATTTAAGGCCCACTCCAAGAGATGGAATTCATACCTGACACTGCCTGTATAACCAAGAGCCTGACACCAGAAAGGACCTAGGGGAAAACTAAATACTACTGTTCTGCTAAAGGAATGTAGCTACAGAATTACTCCTAACTATATTCTATTATACCCAGAGATGAGTGCCTTGCTCAGCCATCACCACAGGAGCTTCCTCCTGCAGCACATGGGAACAAATACAGAGACCCAGAGCCAGACAATGTGCAGAATGAGAGACCTTGGAATACTCAGTTCTAAATGTATGTAAGTCTCCATCAAATTCCTCCCCTCAGGGCTCAGGGAAAAAGCCAGAAAGAGTGGAAGATACCAAGGAAAGGAAACACACAGGACTCACAGACTGGCAGCATGTTCACTCAGGGCCTGCACAGGCCTGGACAGCTATGCCCCAGACGGGGTCCCAGAACAGAGAGGAGAAATAAACACAAACCACCATTTTTTTGTTAATCGTATAGGTCCTTTTTGTATATATTATGGCTTTAAGTTTTGTGTCATTATGGGATTTGGGATTCCTGTGTGTGTTTTGGAATGTGTGTGTTTCTGTGTCTATATATAAGAATGTGTGTGTGTTTCTGTGCCTGTATATCTTCCTTGTATTTCTTTGGCTCACTTCCTTTTGTTTGTTTTGCCCTATTCTAGCTCGTTTTATTATATTATTATTCTTTAGATGGTTGTTTGTTTTCTAATGAGGGACAGAATGGATGTGAATTTCTATGGGAGGAGTTGGGGAGGGGAAACTGTAATCAGAATATATTATATGAAAAATCTGTTTTCAATAAAATTTAGAGGGAAAAGAGGAATAACATGATCCACTTTATTTTTTCGTAAGACATCTGCCAATGACATAGATTGTATGGTGCTGTGACAGTGGACAGTACATTTACAAGGGACACCTTAGACAGTTTGGCTACAAAGGTCTGCATGGGGTGGGCAGGAGCACCTGAAATTGGGAGGTTGTAAGGATTCGGGGGAGGAGTTAACTCTTTTGTTAAAGAGTTAGGGACAGACTGAAGAGAAAGCAGAGATGCATGAGTGCCTTTTGAGTTTCTGGTGAGTTTCCAGAGGACAAAGAAGAAATGCTTTTACCACTAATTAGGGAAGAGGTTCATACTGGTTAGTCTTTGTCAAGTTGACACAAACTAGAGTCACCTAGAAAGAGGGAACCTCAACTGAGAAAATACCTCTGTTATTTTGGCCTGTGGGAAAGTCTTTAGGACAATTTCTTAACTAATGATTGATTCATGTGGAAGGCCAGCCTACTATAGATGGTGCCACCCTGGTCCTGGGTAGAATGGATCAAGGCCCATTTGGCATTATTTCTATCATAAAGGAAAACTTTCCTAATATCCAGGGCCCTTGATGTCCTGTCAACAGCAGAGAGGGATCCTCTCTGAAAAGAGCAGTTTTCAAATCCCTTGCAACTGGGACCCACTGAAGTGCTGTTTTATTTAATACCCATTTTCAACTGTATTGCATTAAGCATGAAGAATATCAGTGAGCATACCTCTGGGTGTATCACAGAGGTCTTTCCAGAAAGGAATAGCAAAGAGGTTAAGACCTTCCCAAATGTGGGTGACAATATCCCATGTGCTAGAATCCTGAACCTAACCAAAAGGAAAGGGAGAAGACATGCTGACTGCCAGCATTCACCCTCTCTCTGTTTCTTCATCCACCCCAGTGGTTCCCAACCTTCCTAATGCTATGACCTTTTAATACAGTTTGTCATGTTGTAGTGACCCCCAACCATAAGATTATTTGCATTTCTACTTTATGTTATGAGTTATAACTATGTGATATACAGCCCCTGTGAATGGGCTATTTGACCCACACCAAGGTTGTGAGTGACAAGTTGAGAACTGCTGATTTGCCCAGATATGAGGTGATGTTCCCACGCTCTTGTCATTGTGCTTCCATGTCATAATGGACTGCACCCTCAAGTTAGGAGCCCGAACTAACCCTTCCTCCCAAGAATAACAGCATAAGCAGCACTAAACTTTCATTTTCAGATAGAATAGTATATCTACAACAGGACAAGTGACACTGTCTGCATTGTAAATCTGAAGAGGACTTGAGCAAAGCTTGTTTCCATTGGAAAACCCTGCTAGGATCACCATCATGTCCTATACGAATCCTTGATGTCCTAAAATTTGCCACTGACACTCCTGTTGTTGGACACTTTCCTACTGAGACTCACCAAACAGATCCAGGGAGGCTCAAGGAACTATTTTTTCTTTTTTCTTTTAAAATTATTTTATTAAATCATCAATGTACAACAGCTTCTTAACTCTACAGGCGCACTTAAATTTTTAAAGGAAAAACATTATCTTATTACACCATGATCCTGGCTAATAGCTTTTCAAAACTTTTGAGAAAAATCTTTTTGGTTTCCCAAGTCACCTGAAACTTACAAATTTAACATTATCAAGGAAGACATGCTTCTACACTCTTACAAAGAACATTAGGAAGAAACAACGGTTAGGAAACTGAGGAACACCACCTTAGAGATTACTTTGAAGAATATGGCAAATTTGGAACTATGTTTTCTCATGGTGTCTGATCCCAGGAATGACCACCAGCCTCTCCCAGCACCGTCTTCACTTGCCTCCCATTGCTCTGCAACACACATTCCTGTCTGTGCTCTGTGGCCATCACTGTCTATGCAATATGAGGGAACTCAGGTCGCTCTGTAAATGTGGTGTGGCTGCTGCACTGTGAAGCTGTATGCAACTGTAGCACCAGCCCTGTGATCATGGGGGGGGGGCAGGGCACAGCTGATCTTTCCTATAGAGATCTGAGGAGACTGAAAAGGAGGGCAGGAACTTCATCAAGAATGGACTGTACTGACACTAGTCACTGATGCTTAACTGTGCTTACTAGTTGATAGAGACACAGATAATTTCTGTCCCCATACCTGCCGAAAACGGAACCTCTGCAGAATGGTCTACAGTTCCCGCTTCCCAAGCCGTGGAGAAGTAGGAGCTGCCTCTGAGGGGCTTAAATTACTCTTCTGTAGACACGTAAGCAAAACTAAAAGAAGGTTATCAGGAAATAAACAGTTTTAGATGGAGAACGACTAAGAGATCAAATCAGCTTGGGAATATCAGTTTTAAATATCTACGGAGAATCTAGGAATTTTAATAAAAATTTTAATAAAAATACTAGATATCCAATCAGAGCATATTCATACACTAAAATCGTTTTCCATTAAAAATTATTCACTATTCTTTTAAAAACTGCAACAATGCAGAAATATTATTAGTTTTAAAGCCTGAATATAGAAAACAGCTAAGAGAATTTGCACTATGGACAACACTTCTCACTACTCACATTACCATGTTTTAAGCACACATAGTCAATGTGTCCACCAATATAATAGCCCTCAGTAAACTCAGACAAAGTAAAGAAAACTATCTTATCACTGATGCTGTGTGCCGAGTAAGCCACACAAAGTTAATTGCTGATATGAGCTATAAAATTTCAGTGCAGTCAATAGAAGTATGAAGGTTAATGTGCCCAAGTAAGAGTCAGAAAACCATAGGCCTGTTCCTACCTTCTTTTTCTCCCTATCTTAGGATCAAATTACATAAGTACATAATTCATGTGGTCACAGATATGAGCTTATTAGTCAAACAAAGACAAGGTAAAAGTTATGACTTAATCCTCTCTGTGTAGTGAAGGCAATAGTTTGTGATAAATGGTAATAAAATTTCAGAAGTAAGCAATAAACGGAGTGGAAAGAGGCTAAGGGGGGGGGGATGAACAAGCCTGGCTTTATTCCCATTCCCTGCCAACATGCTACAAAGTGCCCCTGAGACAGACAATTCTGTCACCTACTTGCAAGAAATATTAATGAAAAAAGCACAGGGGTCTTTCCCACATTTTGTTAAAGATATCACAGAGTTTTCAGGACTCAAAAAGGTTTCAACAAGCACTGAATCTTATCTCCAACGGTATCAGCAAATGATTATCTCATCAACAGTGCTCTCTGGCGCAAACTGAGTGAGAAATCTATAGGGGACTGTGTGTGCACCTATGTGTGTACTTAGCTTTCTCCAGTCTGGCAAGAGAGCCAGACTAGAATACCAGAAAGCTTTCTTCAAGATGCAAAATTCTTACTAACTCTCAGTCTGATGTAAAAATGGTTGATTCTCATATAAACAATGGAATTTACAGAATAGATTACATACTTTTATAAATTATGCAGAATATATATGTATATGTGTATACATAGATAGATAGATAGATAGATAGATAGATAGATAGATAGATAGATA
>NW_021604784.1:372585-385470 GCF_004785775.1 Grammomys surdaster
ATAGATAGATAGATAGATAGATAGATAGATAGATAGATAGATAGATAGATAGAGTCACCTTCCATAAATATCTCATAGCTGTAGACCAAAATGGAGACTGGTTTTAACTCTATAAGCTTTGTGCATTATTATAATTTCCTTCTCTTATGAGAGGGAGGGAGAAAGAAAAAACTAAGCAAAGAAATATTCTCAATTATTGGCACTGAAGACTCTTGACAGCTACTCTCTTGGGTCACATTTGGTTTCTTTTTATTTATTTGGTTGTGTACAGCAGCATTATTTACTACTGAGGAAGGGTACTTAAGACTTTGTGAAGTGCCAAGAACAGAAGATCAGAGCTTTAATGTAGTATTTTAAAGTATGGGGTTGGAGAAATGGTTCAGTGGTAAGAGCACTTGCTGCTCATCCAGAGGACCTGGGTTTGGGTTCAGTACCCACACTGGGCATCTAACAACCACCTATAACTCCAGCTCAGAGGATCCAACACTCTCTCTGACCTCTTTGTGCACTGGTAGATATGTCCATATACACGTGAGGACATACATGGACATAAAAGATCAATCTTTAAAAAATATGAACAAAGTTTCTCCACATACTACTTGATACTTCTTCCTTTAAGAGACGGAGATCCCTAAGTATCCTGTAGTTGATAACAGGTAGACTAAGCTAGCATTGACAGAGTGTGCTGTGATCTGACAGCACTCGCACCCCTAATTTATGTGTTAAAATTTGATTGGCAACTTGGCAGTATTAAGGGATGGAGCTTTCGGAAATGATTGAGCTGTAAGTGTGCTGCTCTCCTGAACGAGAGTCTTTCTTACACTATTTGTTTATCTCTCTTTCCCCTTCTATCTTTCTGCCATGTGAGGGTACTTAGTTACAGGGTACCATCCTTGAAATAGACCTAGTTTTTTTCTATACACCAAATCTGCTGTCACCTTGGTAGGAATCCCCAGCCTCCAAAACTGTAAGAAATACATTAATAATTAATTACCCAGTAATTTTAGTCAGCTTTCTATCTGTATAATAAAATATCTGAGTCTGTTAGCTTACAAAGAGAAAGGATTTCTGTCGACTCACAGTTTTTGAGGTTCCAATCCAAATAAGGTGACCCCAGTGAAGACCCAAGGTCCTGCATAAGCAATCATGTGAACAAGCTGGTCAGAAGTATGCCAACAAGCCACAGTCAAGCTGCCAGATGACTATAGCCTCGGCTCACAGCCTGAATGTCACCCCAAGAAAACCCTGAACCAGAACTCCCCAGCTGTCTTGCTCCTGAATCCCTGATGGATAGAAATTGTGAGATAATCAGTGGTTCTCTGATGGTTTGAATAGGAATGACCAGCATAGAATCATGTTTTTGAATGCTTGGCCCATAAAGAGTGGCATTATTAAAAGATGTGACCTTGTTGAACAAAGTGTGTCATTCTATGGGCCCACTGTGCGGTCTCATATATGTTCAAATTAGGGTTCGTGTGTCAGTCTTCTGCTGCTTGTAGATTACAATGTAGAACTTTCAGCTCCTTCTCCAGCACCATGTCTGCCTGGATGCTGCCATGCTTCTCACCATGGACTAAACCTCTCGGACTGTAAGCCAGCCCCAATTAAATGCTTTCTTTATTAAGAGTTGCCATGGCTATGGTGTCCCTTCACAACAATAAAACCCTAAGTTTCTTTTTAAGTGATTATAGTTTGGGGTATGTTTTATATTGCAAATGATGGCCAACGTGATACCCTGTAAAAAATCCTCACAACAGTCCACTCCTTGGTTTTGAATAATGCCTGAATTATATAAAGCAATCCAGAGGCTTTTCACTGAAAAGTCATACCCATTTTGCAGAAATAGAAACTAAGACCACTGGAGTGGGATTTACTCAAACCTATCCTTCCTGTCTAACTCAGTGCAAGAGGTAATATCTATCCTTCACTCACCCCTCACCTCACAGAACGTCACAACCTATTACTTGGTCCTAATGATTTGAGCTTTTGCATCTGCCTCACTGTCTCCATGAGTCCCACCTGAACCTTTCAGACTCCATTAATAATCTCCTGTTTTCCCATGTTGACTTATGTTCCATTCAATTAATTCACATTACTGCATTCATAGTTAATTTGTTGAGAAACAATTATGCTGATCTCACATCTCCTTTGATCACTGCTCCCTCCAGACCATGTGCAGACTTCCCATCACTCTTCATTGATTCCAGACCATGTGCAGACTTCCCATCACTCACTATTGATTTGCATTTGCTCTCCAGGCTCAGGTCACCCGGGCCATCTGTGATTATCAGATTACATGTGCTTCACACCACACCCAGACTAAAGGACCTTCAGCCTCTCTCTGCCCCATTCACCCTCCTGGCAGCTATTTGTCCTCTAAATCTGAGTCATAACTCCAGACTGTGCTAAGTGCCCTTGTGTAAAACTCCACGTACCTTTCCTTTATGATATTAAGCACTATTTGCATTGTTAATGTTTAGCTGTGAGTATGTAAATGCAAGGACCCACAGTAAAGGCTACTGCAATTAGCAACATGTGTTCATCTAGGTTGAAAACATTAGAGTTAGGCCAAACTACTGACTAGTCCTAGTCTTTAAGAGTTAGTATACTATAAAGACAAAAAGCTTGACTGGAGACCCGCATTCCAAATCCATAGCTACCATATAAAATGCTACTTTGTGCTATTTTTTTCTTAGATGACTCATTCATACAGAAAGCCTATTTCTTTTTTGAATAGATATTGACTTTTTCTTTCTCAGAATGATATTCAGGTGTGGTGGTTTGAATAACAGTGCCCCCCATAAGTTCATATTTTTGGATATTTAGTCATCAGAAAGTGCCACTATTTGAGAAGGATTAGGAGGTGTGGCCTTGTTGGAGGAAGTGTGTCAGTAGGGTGTACTTTGAGGTTTCAAAAGCCCAAGCCAGGCCTGATCTCTCTGCTTGCTGATCAAAACGTAGCTCTCAATTAGCTCTCCAGTCTGCATGCTCCCATGCTCCCAGCCATGATGATAATAACTAAACCTCTGAAACTGTAAACAAACCCACAACTAAATGCTCTATTTTATAAGATTTGCTTGGTCATGATGTCTCTTCACAGCAGTAGAACAGCAATGGACACCAGGTAAGCAGTCTGGAGCTGGCGCTATCTGTATCAGCTTTCACCACTTCTGTGATCTGTTCTCATCATGTGCCTTTCACTACATGACCAAAGAAAGCTGCTCTAGCCCGTGCTATCATTTAAAGCCATGAGATGAAGGGTGGGGGGAGAAAGAGAGAGCAGAGACAGAGACAAAGAGAGAGACTGAATGATTGAGACTCATTCTTTTCAAGACATCTCCCAGATTATTTTCCTCTATGTGTCTTCTATAAGTATGTGTGTGTGTTTATATATCAATATATATAAATATGTTATTTATTGGTTTTATCCTAGTAACTGCTAATCAGGTTAGCTTTGTAGCTTTGTATAGGTTCTTCTTCTATTTGTTTGCTTGCGATTTATTTTATTCGTTTTTTTGATTGATTGGTTTTTGTTTGTTTATGTATTTGTTTTTGGTTTTTGAGGTAGGGTCTTGCTCTTGGAGGTAGGTAAGGCCTAGGCTGGCCTTAAACTTGCAATCTTCCTGCTTCAGTCTCTGAGTTCTTGGGCTTATAGACGTTTACTACCAGTTTTGCCTTGGAATGACATAGTCTTCACTCTGGATGGTTACATACTTAGCTAAAAACTGAAAGTACTGTTAGTGACTATATGAGTTGGGGGATGGGATTACACATTTTTGCCTCTACACATGATGACCAGAGATCTTTGGGTATCATTCCTCAGAAGCCATCAATCTTTTCTTTCCTTTTTTTTTTCTTTTCTTTCTTTTCACTGTGGTTTGTGTTTTGTTTTGTTTTGTTTGTTTTGTTGTTTGACACAGGGTCTCTGTCTCACTGTCCTGAAACTCACCACTTAGAGTATGCTGGCTGGCCAGCAAGCCCCAGAGATCCTGTGCCTGTCTTCACCTTCCAAGCTCTGGAATTCCAAGCATGCACCCCCACCCATGGATTTTTACATTCTAGGAATAGAACTCAGGTACTCAAGCTTGCCCAGCAAGCATGATGTTTTCACCAACTGAGGCATCCTTCCAACTGAAAAATACTATTTTTTTAATAGGTGGTAGGGAAATAGCTATGATAAATATATTAACCTGAAGAACCTGAGGCAAAGGTTTACATATTGGTATTTGTTTACCAGGAAGTGAAAAGCCAGAGAAACAGGAGTGAGTGAGGTAGGGCGTGTTGAAACAGGGAAGGAAAGAGCAGCTCAGTTCTTCACTGAGCTGGGAATCACTTGCGCCAAGCACAGCTGGGTGCTTGATTTTAAAGGCCAGTTCTCAGGATTGTAAGTGGTCATATATCAGAACAGTTTGCTCATGTGAAGTACAGGGAGAAAATCTCAAACTTCCCTCATCTGCTATCAGTTAAGGGGGTTACTCTATCAGCCATTCAGTCCTTGACATTCCAGTTGAACAGACATAGAGAACAAAAACCTCCCACGGCATCTCCCCAGGATCCGCATGGAAGCCTCAGAGTAGTCAGTCAGTGTGTGGCATGCACAAGAGGAGGATCAGCATCACATAGCATCTTCAGCAAGGCTGAGTACAGACGGAGCGGATCCACTGCAGTGGCAGCAATGAAGGTAAAACAAGAAGCTGACGACCTGAATCAGATGATGCTGGAAGATAGAAAGTGGCACCTCAGCAGCACTGTCTACCCGGGACACCCTGCCATCTCTACCACACTCCAAAGTCAGTGTGCACTCAATGAGTGAATAACAAGAGCTACAGTAGAATTTAGTACCCACCTGCTCTGAGCCAGGTAGTAAGCTATCATAATGATAGTATGAAATGTCCTTCACATACTCATGGATTTCCAATTGACTGGGACTTGGTTGCCAGTTGATGGACTTTGGAGAAAACAATTGAATCTCAAGGGATTTCATCAGTGGATTTATCTGGCAGAGTTATAATACAATGACATTGTTGGGACATAGAAGGTAGACTGTGGGGCCTACTAAGAGAAAGGTTACTGAGGGAGTGCCCTAGAGAGAAGATGTAGCTTGCCCTTAACACCCTCTTCTTCCTCTTTGCTTCCTGGACACCAGGAGACAAACAGCCTTTTCCTCTCCTCACTCATGCTACCATGATATTCTGCTGTTCCTAAGACCCAGAGTAATATAGATGGTTGCTCATGGGCTAAAGCCTCAGAAACCACGAACCAAAATGTCTCTCCTCCTTTCCAGTCATTCTCTTAGGTGTTCATCGGGAAAGGAGGAAACCCTGAGTGAATGCATGCTGTTGACATAGGCATAGCAGTGTCAAGGACCCCATAGCCCCAGGCATAGAAATGGCAAAGCCTTCCCCTATGATCCACATGTGGATATTGATACTGTGCACAGAAAATGTTCACCATAGCTCATTCCTCCCAGATATTTACTGTTTGAAGACTATTGCCTTATGGAGACTGCTAAACCTGTCATTTTGATCCAGCTGTATACCATAAACTCTGCCCCTTTGTTTATCTGAAGCTAATAAGCCTACCACCTTATTCATCTGTATGCAATAGCCACAGCTTCTCTGTTCAACTCTATATAATAGACATCATGAGCTTCCTGGGCGATGAGGTTTCTCTGTCCAACAGCCTAGACTGCATGATCCCAGCCTTTCCATGAGTCTGTGCGTTTGTCTTTCCTTCATTTCCCTGCCACTCAAGTCATGTCCATCCTTCTTTAGTGCTGAGCAAGGCACCAGCAGGTTTTTGTCACAGAAATAATGAGTCTAACATGTCTTAACTGACGCATAGGTGTTATTTCATTTAATCTTTATGATAAACCCTGGGGGAATATACTGTTTTCTGTTCTCCTTCTGGCTCTTCCTTCCTCTTTTTTCTGTCATTCACTTTGTCATTTGTCTATGAAGAAACAAATAGAGATACAAACATGGCTGGTAATCCAGGAAGCCGGGATCTAGAGTAGGCAAACACCTATCTTAGAGCTTGCATGCTTGCTGAGATGGGGATTAATAATGAAAAAGCTGCAAAATCTGTGTGAGAGAATATAAAGATATTGGGGGAGAGGAAATGTTCTTAAAGAACACATCAGGAGCTGATGAATAGTCTCTATGGAGTACATCATCTATTCCCATTCTCCGTTAATGAACTCCTGAAGACCTTGCTTCTCATTTTTCAGGTACACGTCTGACCCTGCTTTATTCTAGTAAATCTTGACTCTGCCAACAAACACACTTGGGGAAAAACAATGCCATTATTTTCTCCCTCCTTCCCTGACATCTATGAAAAGAAATTAGGTGTTTCTGAGCCTATAAAACACTGAACAACACATTTGAAACTTTTAAGTAGCTAATAGGCCTGGTAGACTACTCATGCCTTCTCATCATCTTGGAATGTTGACTTGCCTGGGTCAGTTTTTCTGAGGTTTCTACTTTTCTCTGACCCATCGTTTTGAGAAAAAAATAGTTCTAGACAATCCAATTTCTTGATCTCACAGTTAGTCTCAGACTGAACTCTCTGATGTTTGCTTCCTCTGAGAAGAAAGGTATCATTCTTCCATCCTACCAATGCCTAAAAAGAATGGAAGTACAAAGGAGAGGAAATCAGGCAACTGTGGTTTATTTAAATTTCAAGGGAACCCTACATGCTCACCTTCACATTCATGTCTTCATTCTTCACATGGAAGAAACCCATCAAAGGCTATCCATCCTGAGAGCAGCACCCAAAGCCCATGCTTTCTCCTTTGCTGGAGTTCTTATTTTCTACTTTTTTTGTTTTAATTCTAAGATAACCATTTAATCATCAGTCTATTAATAAACAATTTACAGCACCAAATACTATCAAAGACACTAGAGCAAAGTAAGACACTTGCACTTATTGTTCAATACCGCTGTTATTTCAATGTGTTTTTAAAGCTACGGCAGGAACCAGTGTGCATTTACATTGTTTGTTTTAATTCACAACTGAGATCATTTCTCCCTGAGCAATTCCTGTTGACTTCATCCATTATGTATTTACTTAATCTTTGACCTCAAGCACTGTGACTTTTTATCTGCCTCTTCTCTGTTTCTGAATGCTCTACTGAAGTCTGGTCTCACACAGTGCTTACGGACCTTGACCCTTCCTGAATTGTCTTGAGAGTCCAGGTCCCTCCAGCCTCTCAGACTTCCAGAGACTGAATCATTCTTTAGGGGTAGACCAGTGGGGACACATCAATCACTTGGCATGTAGTCAGAATTATCAAATAAAGACCAGGAGGACTCTGAATTCTTCACAAGCATGAAGATATATGGGGCCTGTGCCTCAGTTTTGTCCCTAATAGGACACAAAAGCAAGAAACCTATCTAGATTAAAGACATAGTGGTTCTTCACAGTTTTAACCATTCCTAGGACATAAGGTCACACTTGACAATTGTAGCTGAGAAGTAATCACTTCTTACCAGGTTATCATTTCTGGTAGGGCTTTATAATAAGATATTAAGCTAAAAAGAAAAACATGCACTAATCATTCTACCACCTGTGTCTTAATATTTTCTTTACAAAGAGTTTACTTGTGTATCAACATCGGAGAGCATTTATGGATGGTAGAGAATAGAAAAAGACATAATGAACATGCTTGGAAGAGTAACAAAGAAATGATGTACAGTTTGATGCAATAAAAATACATGTGGCACTACATGTCAAGTGAAGGTGATATTTTGGGGGCTGGAGGGATAGCTTAGCAGTTAAGAGCATTTGCTGCTCTTGCTAAGAAATTGAGTTCAGTTTCCAGAACTCATGATGAGCAGCTCACAACCCTCTATAACTTCCATGGCCTGATTTAGTACTAGGTACAAATATGAAGTAAATGTATACATTCAGCAAAGCACACACACACACACACACACACACACACACACACACATATATATATATATATATATATATATATGAAACATTTTTTAAAAAGTGATGTTTTGGTTATATTTTTTAAACTAACTTATCTTTTAAATAAAATATGTTTTAAAGGATTTCCTTGTTAAGTGGAGTAGAAAATGGTATCTCAAATGGTTGTGCCCAGGATCGCTGGCATGGCAGGCATGTGCTCTGCCACTGAATTATACTTCTAGACTGACCAGACCTGTCTCTTTTCTTTCTTGTCTAGACAGGTCCAGCTTTGTAGTAGTCTATATGGCTTTACAACCACCCTCCCCCAACACACTGTTTGTTGAAAAGACATTTCTTTCTCTCAATAAATTAACATTGTAGAAAGTTGCTCAAATCTATTTCTTGATTCATTCTTTGATTCCACTGATCTAAATATGTATTTTATGCCTCATCCACACCAGTTTATACTCTTGATACAAAACGATTTTAAAATCAAGTAACTGTGTCTATTAGTTGTCTTTATTTTAAAATGTTTTGGCTATTCTAGATAGTTAGCATTGTCCTATGACTCTTAGGACAAACTTTTGATTACTACATGGGTGCAGGAGAAGAACACTAAGATCTTGATTGGGATTTAATTAAATATGTGTGTCAATTGATATTTTAACAATATTGACTTTTAACTTGTGAACAAATTGCATGTCTTCATAAATTCAAGTAATTCTCTAATTTTTTTCAGCCATATTTTAAAATTTTCAGCATACAAAGAGGGAAAATACTTGGACAAATTTATCCTAAAATATTTTATACCTTATATTATAAACAATATTTTTATAAATATAAACATTTAATTTGTTTTATCTTATTCTTGAGACAGCATCTCTCTGTGTAGCCCCAGCTGCCCTGGAACTCTCTATGTAGTTAAGGCTGGCCTGGAACTCTCAGAGATCTGCCCACCTCTGCCTCCCAAGTGCTGGGGTTAATGGCATGCAGCACTATACTTGGCAATAATTTTTATTTATTTTAAATTTTATTATTAAAAATATTGTGAACAAAAGAACATCACACACCAAAATTAACCAACCCCAAAGCCTACAATACAATAAACTTCCACAGTTAGATGTTTGAGTAGCTGGAGAGACAGTTTAACAGTTAAGAGCACTGGCTGCTCTTCCAGAGGTTCTGAGTTCAATTCCTGGCAACCATATGGCAGCTCACAACCATCTCTGATGGTTCTGTCTGATGTTCTCTTCTGTCGTGCAGGCATACATGTAGACAGAAAACTTATATATTAAGAAAATAAATAAAAATTTAAAAACATCTTGAATAGATATTCAGAACAGAAGCTGTGGAGCCTCATAAAAACATCCTTATTTCTTTTAATATATTAATAATAAATGGACCTTAAATGATTTAAATGTGAGAACTTCTCACATTCAACAGTTATATCCAGATATGAGATATTCTGATAACCAGGCAGTTAAAACTGGAAATGTTTAGCCAAGTATGATATAATGCCAGAATGACAGAAGCTGAGGCAGGAGAATCTCGAATTCAAGGACAGCTTGAGCTACATAGTAAAACTCTATTTTAAAAAAAGAAAAGAAAAAAAGAAATGTGTAAGTTAAGCAGCAACTGCTGTTTCAGTATGCTAATAAATTCAGATACTTGCTCACAAAGATACACGCAGAACCTTGAGGTGTATGTTTTAGGCATGTTTAAGGAGCAGTGCTTGTTGGCGCTGGTCTCTCCTCTTTGAGAAACTGGAGACCAAGCTGCTGCAAGAGCTGTGTGACTCCTGTGTTGTATAACAGTGCTCCAGCCTTTGTGTAGAATAGCAAAATCAAAAGGGAGCCAATGAAAATATAATTCTCCAAATAAAAATGCCCATACAACAGATCTATTGTGTTTTTTTAATATAGGTGCATAACGTACCGTTTGTTGAAAATACACAAAGATGTTATCAAAACTTAGATTTCAGGAAATCCTCTCAGTTAAAAAAGAAAAAAGAGCCACACCTAATTTACTATTATTTGGAAAAACCCATTGGTTTGTGTGATAAAAAACAAAAATAGGCTGATTATACATCTGGCAAGGTGCCAAGTCCTTCTGTGAACACTAAGATAATGGACCGTCATTGTACTGTTTGTTATGGTTGCCAATTCCTGTCAGACTGGTCCTCAGCAGTCATGTGGGCTGCTGCCATTTATCAAGTCTGCTGCTTAAAAATTTCCTTCTATTTGTCTAAAGCAAGAACTCATTTGTTTGTTAAATACACAGTTGGTGAAATTTCCAAGATTCATTGTAAACTTCCATTATTTGTAAATGAAAGAAATGTGTGAAACCATCTTACCTTAGGAAAACTAGACAGTCAGCTGCATTGACCTTTGATGTAGTCATTTTCTAAGCTTTTGATTAACAATCTTTTTCACACTACTTTTTTTTTTTTTTTTTTTTTTTTGGTTTTTCGAGACAGGGTTTCTCTGTGTAGCCCTGGCTGTCCTGGAACTAACTCACTCTGTAGACCAGGCTGGCCTCAAACTCAGAAATCCACCTGCCTCTGGCTCCCAAGTGCTAGGATTAAAGGCGTGCGCCACCATTGCCCGGCTTAACAATCTTTTTAGATGTCACCGAAATAAGAATTTTCTATTGTTTATGCTAATGATCTTCAGCAGAAAGGAATAGTCATAGCATTATAAGATTATATAATGTTAAAGCAAGAAAGCTTGTCTGGTTTTAAGAATAAATTCTCATAGAATTCATGTGTTAGTTTCATCCTCTAGAGATGAATATCTCATGGAGTCCTTTGAACTTTTCACTACATAATTTCTATTATTAGAATGTAAGAAAATCATTTGTATAGAAAATTTTTTTCATTTTAGTTACAAAATCCCCTTGTCTGTTCTTTGCAAACTGGGAAATATCTTATTAACAAAGCTTTAAACCTGTTGAAACAGTTTTTTTACAACTCTCCAAATACAAGTTCATGAAATAAACATGACATCAGTTCAGACATGAGGTTGTGGAGATCTAAGAGTGCGTTCATTTGCATGGATGAGTTATGGATGATGCTTAGAAAGAGCCACTTGAAGCAGGGGATAAAGGCATAAACTGGTGCTCAGTTCTGAAATCCTTAGGATTGTAAAATATCTCCTCAGTCACAGACAGTATTAACCACACTTTGTGAATGCCACACTTGATTTGCAGAGATGGTAAAAAAGAGATTAAAGAAAGACAATGTTGAAATCTTTAAGAAAAAAAAATATTAGGAGTGGACTTTTCAAAAATCTCTCTGATTCTGGGAAATTTCAGAACATGAAAGCACCTGTGCCTTGTATGGACTCACAGGCGATTTGTGCCACAGAGGCACAATGAATTCCAAGGCAGCCCTGGTTGTAGTGGCCTTTCCTAGCTCTCACATAAAAGGATTCTTAGAAATGGGTGCCGTTTCTCAGCTATGGCAGCCTGTCAGACACCATAGAGGGTGGAGAAGTAATAGGACAGGAAGTGGGGTACACATCAGCTAAGAGAGGTTGATTTCAAGGTCATTTTAGTTGCATGAACATTGAGATAGTTGGTTCTGAGCTACCTCCTGCCCCTGTCCCCAGAGGCATGTCCTCTAGTGGTCCTGTGCTCTGTTGAAAGCAATGGTGACTACCTATTTCAGGGCCAGTTCTAAGATAAGATGACAGGATTTCCTGTGAGACAAGACAAATGCTTTTCTTTAGGATAATAAACATTCCACAATGCCACGGAGGCAATCCTTTATTTGTTCCCCCTGCTCTGACAATGGGAAGTCACAGAGCCTTTTTCACCTCTGGCCCAGGGCCACTGTGCAAGCAGGACTTCAAGGAAAAGCATAAAGATAAGGCCCAAATCCGTAGGAAGGAAGATGTTAGCCTGGCCTGCTGTTCAGAGCCCTGCCTTGTCTTACCCACTCTGCTCTTGGCCTCAGATCCTCTGGCTCCTCCCCACCTTATCTGCCTCTGGAGAATTCCCAGTATTTATCCATGTTTAGGTGTGCAAAATCAGCTTTCCTCTTGGTTCAGCTGGGACCTTACTGGAATTTAAAACAGAAAGCTGGAGGGAAAGAAAGCAAATATAAGAGATACAGATGGATAAGTTTACAAACCCCAGATTTTTTTTTTTAACGTTTAATCTCACTAGTGTCTATCTTAAGCCTGGTTGGATGGTTGACTTGGCATGACATGAGGGTGCCCAGCTCCAGTTCTTTCTCTTGGCCTCCACACTGTCTGGGCTGATGAGGTGGAGGCTAGACTTAGCGCCTCAGATTCCTGGCACCATGTTACTGTGGAACAATTCATCTCTGGTAGAATCTTAGGAAGAATATTTTGTTACTCTCTAGAATTCACTCTGTGTTTCTTCTCTGGAATTAGCACTCCCGTTGTCAGTTCCTGCTGGGCTCCACTGACTTTCATTCCCACGGATCCTTGATTCTTTTGGTTTAAGCTTATTTTTCTGCCTTGGTAACAAGAAAGCCTTTCCCTTAGCATTCATATTCAGTGCAGGCACTCCAGTGGGTCTGTGGCTCTGCTCACCGGAAAGATGGCTTTGGGAGACTGGGGAGATGACTCAGTTGGTAAAGTTCTTGGAATATAAGCATGATTACTAGAGCTTGAGAACCCAGAACCCACGTGGGTTTTATTGTTGTTGTTGTTTTTAAAAAGTCAGGGGTGGTAACGAACACTTGTAATCGGATTAGGGAAGTGGAAATGAGGATTCCTAGTCATCACTAGCCAGTCACTTGGCTAGCTCAAGGCAGTGAGAAACCTATCTCAAAAACCATGGTAGACAGCACCTGAAGAATGACACTTGAGGTTAACATCTGGCCTTCACATGCACATACATGTACACATGCACGTGTATACATACATCTCCTCCCTCTCTCTCCCTCTCTCTCTCTCTCTCTCTCTCTCTCTCTCTCTCTCTCTCTCTCTCTCTCTCTCT
>NW_021604784.1:385480-467248 GCF_004785775.1 Grammomys surdaster
TCTCTCTCTCTCTCTCTCTCTCTCTCTCTCTCTCTCTCTCTCTCTCTGATTTGCTTTCTTATTGGCTTTATCTGATGAATTTTTGGAGTGGTTTATTAGGGTTGGGTTGGCCATTTGTATACAACAGTAGTTTCTTCATTTTACTCTTAAAACTGCATCTGGTCTTGTATTGTGAAACTTGGGGAGCAGTTAGCCCCTGGAGCCTTGTCTTCCTTGAATGAATAGAAGAGCATCAGACAGCTCTTCTTTTTTGGCTAGAAGTATCCTGCATTGAGCGATCTACTTTTCTACCTTAGGGTGAGTACCAAACAAGAACAAGTCCCCAGTTCATTACGGTTTCCACCATGGTAGAACAGGTTCTCAGAGTATCTCATCACTCAGGTCCCCACCTCACTGCTGAGGGTGGGCTAGACAGATGTGACCACTGTAGTAAAGCAGTAGCAGTTTTAGACACAAAAATTAAGCACACGTATAATACGGTTGTGCTTAAAATAATTCCCAGTGTACCCAACTTTAGAAAATTGTTCCTTTACTAGGTAATAGCAAAAGCCATTGACAACCTAAGCAAAGATGCTATTGAGACTCTGGTTACAAGTTGTACTAAATGACTGTCTAGAGACTGGATGAGAGATCAAATATGCAGGCTGAGGAAGTAGCTGTTGGAGTGAAATTCCACTGACCAGTCAACTCTTTGTGCTTACTTGGACATTCTGTGCCTTGTTCTCTCCACATGAGATATGAAAGGAAGATATAGTGACTGTGATGACAATCATAGTCCAGCACGTGTGCGGACTCACTGTGAGCCCTGGTTTTTACTGTGCTACAGATCTTTTCAATAAAGATATTTTAAAAAGTAATGGATGCTATATGATTTTAGCTAATATGGCAACTGAAGCATGGAGATTAAAGGCAGCCCCAATGCTCACTGCAGTGATTGTTGCACAAGGCCAGTGAACAAAAGGGACTGACTGTGAGAGTAGGTATTGTCCTCTAAGTCAAACAGCTTCCATTTTCATGAGTTCAGCTGTGCCTGTTTGCAAAAGATCATCACAGCTGTGTTTGTTGACTGTTAACAGTCCCTTGTAGAAGAGGTCTGGTAGTGTCAAGGAACCCTCATTTGAGTATCCAATCATTCCCCACAAGAAGCTGTACGAAATTCTTCCCTAATTGCATGTGGCCTCAGGGTGTCAGGGAGAGGCCACGCTGTATAGACTGAAGAAGAGCAGGGGAAGAGGGCTCCATCTACACAACAGTGGGACTCATATCATGCCTTGCTGGGTACAGACAGACTTTCTAGGATGGCTGCCTCAGAGACACTCAGAACTCCTACCCATAGTCTCTCACCAGAATTCTGTAAGTAATCCTAATAAACTCATTAGTTCCATAGCTTGAACTGTGGTGAAATCAAATTTTTTGGTTTACCATTTGGAGCTTAGAAGAAAGTGGGCAAATATTTTATAGTGCTCCCAGGGTGAAAATTCTCACAACAGAGCGTGATTATTTGAAATGTTAAATGTGTTTCTATTGCAGGATATAAGACCCACATAATACTTTGGCCATATTTTGTGTTTGTTCTGGATATGATCCCCCCCATAGGAAAGAACACATCAAAATTTTAGTTGTATTAATGACTGACTTTCCAATGTTCCAAGCTCACTATGAATCCACATTTTATACAGTATGCCACAGAACTTGTCTGCTGCTCAGTGTCAGGTGTCAGGCAAATTTCAATGCCTTTATAATCCCTATGATCCTGATCAGAATTTCATAAGGAATTCCTATTACAGGGATGGTAGGATGGTTCCAAGGGTAAAAGTGCTCTCCATACAAGCCCACTGGCTTAGAGCCCTGGAACCCATAACAAGATGGACGTGACGGTTCACATCTGCATTCCTACAGAAAGACGGGAAGCAAAAACAAGAGAATGACCCAGAAATGTCTGTGCCAGCTGGCCTGAAGTACTCAAAACAGCAAAAACAGTAAGAGAGAGATCCTGCCTCAGCAAAGTAAGAGAAAAGTGACTGAAGAAAGTTGTGCATGTGACATGTATGTGCCCAGACTCTGACACCCACACATCACACACAGTAAGTAAATAAATAATCTTCAAAAGAACATTTACTATAAAAGACCTAATACCTCTAAATATGGGATAGATAGGTGACAATGTTTCCTGCCTCCAAAACAGATTCAACTCTATTCTTCATTAAATAAGACTATTCCAGTAGAGCATGGTGGTGCAGCCTGTAATCTCAGTGCTCTTGAAAGCTAAAGCAGGAAGATTGTGTGTTTGAAGTTATTCTGACTAACAAAGCAAAGCCCTTGTCAAAACTAAAATAAAGTTATTATTAATTCCCAAGGCACCACGGGTCACAACAAAAAGTATAAATGAGAAATTTCATTGCTTTTGTGGCTTGACTCCACTCCCACTAATAATTGTGTAGAGCATGTTGCAGCAAGAAAGGGTGAAAGGACAGCACAGAAGTCTCGGGCTGTAGAAGGACATCTTGGGTTGACATGGGCCTGGAACTCCGAAACTGCAGGTGTTTGACCACACCCTCAGAACCCAGGGCTCTGACACGTGGTCTCCTCTCCATTTAACCTATACCATCAGTCACGTAAGACACAGGTAAAGATCATAACTAACAAGCCTCTGCTTCGAGGGATTTACATATTAATAAGGCCGAGGGGCCTAGATAATTAAGTTATCCCCTCCCTAGTCCCTCCTTTTTCCCACTCCCCATATAAGAGAGCTCCTCCTGGCATATGGCGGGGGTGCGCATTCATTCACATCCAGATCCAACTACCATCATGGGCAATAAAACTTTCATCTTGGACTCCACGTGTCTTCTGGGCCTGGGATTTTCTCCTGTATGTGGTAACCTCCGCCTCCAGAAAAGCCTCCGGGACAGGCGCACCGCTGGGCCGTTCTTCTGCCGAGGTCTGCAGGCCACGGTTCCAGGACTCTGCTGCCCCAGCCGCCCCCCACTCCCCAGTGTTTTTTCCCCAAACAGAAGCAGAGTGGTCACTCCCTAAAACAGACCCTGTGAGTGTGTAGACAAGAGAGTCAAGCTTGCACAGGGGGAGAAACAACAGACAAATGAAAGAACCTCTGGCTACACTCATAGCCATGCTTTTGTGTCTCCTATAGTTTCAGCATGGAACTTGGCCTTCCAAAGTTCAGTTGTTTCTCCTCAAAACCAACTTACCATTGTTTTAAGAGAAAGTCAACCTAAATCGTCTTTCTGGGAAGACTGTCTTCTCTCCCTTTTTTCTTTCCAGCTCTGCCTTCCTTCCTTTACTTTAATAAACCTGTGGGTTTTAAAGCAAACTCGTTCAGGCTTTTATCACTACCATGTTAGAGCTATAAGCATTTTATAAGTGCTTCTCATCCAGTTAAGGGACTGTGTGCCATGTTTGCTGGGAGTCTGTATACTGAAGGTGCTCTGAATTTAGATGGTGGTGTTTTCTGTGTCTATCTAGCAAAGAAATTGCATGGTTTTAGAGCATTGTCTATAAATATGAAATATCACTTCATTAACTTTTTAATGTTAAAGTTATTTTTACATTCCTGGAATATATCTTATTGAGATATCTTTTTCACATGTTTCTAGATTCTGTTTGCTGCTATTCTGTTAAGCTTTTAATGTCTAGTTCATAAGGAATATTGGTCTATTGTGTGAAGAGAATATTGATAAATCAATACTATTATAAAACTATTAAAACAAGTATTCTATCCTCTACTTTCTGAAATGATTTATGTAGGAACAGTGTTATTCCTATTAAAACATTTGATAGAACTCATTATTGAATCCCATTTGTAAAGCCTTTGATTAAATATTTAACATGTCACAGACATAAAACTCAGAGGGCTCTCTGTGCTGGAACTGACTTGAAAGTCTCCTCCCGTGAACTAGCTCTCATAGTACCAGATGGCATTGTGCAAGCTTCAAATGGAGGGATACAACCAACAGTCATACCCAGCTTCGACACCTATGAACCATAACAACAATCAACATAGCACCATAACCCTAAGGATGTAGTCGTAGCACATGTACCTTGGTAGTAACCAACAACTTTCTAATTGGACTTAAGCAAGCATAATTCCTGTTCAATAAGAGGGAAATCACACTTGTTACTAGAAACCTAGCCAATTATGTAAGAGTGGTAAAGTCATGGATCTTGGAGAAGAATCTATAGCCATCACTTTATTAAACAAGCATAGTCCCCTAATTACATTCTAATTATTAGCCCTTATACACACAGATAAATATAGTCCTCACTCTTCATCAAGGAACCCTCTCTTTGCAAAAAAATGGGCACCATCACAGAGAATAACAACCAATCAACATGCAGAGTGTAGAGTCCTGTCTGTCTGTCTATCTATCAGTCCTGTAATAGAGACAGTTGGATCTCTGTGTTCAAGGCCATCCTAGTCTACAGAATGAGTTCTAGGACAGCCAACGCTACACACAGAAACCCTGTCTCAAACAAACAAACAAACAAACAACCCCCCCAAAAAAACCAAACACACACACACACAAAACTAAAAAAAAACAAAAACAAAACAAAATTCTATATGTCCTTAGCAAAGCCATTTTCTTTAGAAGTGTGGGCACTGGGAGGTTCTTCAAGCCCCAGTGGATGACCAGCTCCTGCATCTAAGACTCAGGGATCATTGCACAAAAGGGGGAAAGAAAGATTATAAGCATCAGGGCATCAGGGAAATTGTGAGATTTTGTCTCCTAGTAATGTCAAAAGCTACACCCATAAAGTCTGACCAACATGACTGTCTAAACATCAGCTGAACAAGAACAACAAAATAGACATGCCAAAGTGCATGAGGGAAATCTCAAAGGCCTCAACCCCACACAAAGGACTATGGGCAACTAAAGAATGTTGAGAATAGGAGAAATAGTTTCCCCCCAGAGAACAGCACTCACATACCAAATAGTAGGCCTTGAAAACATACATACAAGTAACATTGTATAGATTAAACAGGATGTATTTATATCTATTTTAGGAATATATATTTATATACATATATGTAACAATTAATTAAAACAGAGGCCATGAATTTAAAAGAGAGTAAAGTGGAGTACAAAGAGGATCTGGAGAGAGGAAAGGGAAGGGGAAAATGATGTAATTATACTTTCAAAAGAAATAATTTAAAAAAATTCCTGCTGGTTGTGTATAATTCTGGCTCTGGTTATCCTAGAACTCACTCTGTAGACCAGGCTGGCCTTGAACTCAAGAGATTCACCTGCCTCTACTTCCCAAATGCTGGGATTAAAGGTGTGCACCACCACTGCCTGGCAAAAAAAGATTTTTGAAAGAGGAAAATTCCTACCATAAAGAAAGAAACAAAACAATACAAAAATCACAATTCCAATAAGTCCATGGAATGGTTTTTTCTAATCCATAGGTGGTGGCTTTAAAATAGTTCCTCAAGTCAGTCCTGGTGAAGAACGATGTAATCTCAGCACACAGAAGGCCCACACAGGAGGTTCTTGAGTTTAAGACTAGGCTGGGATACATAATGACATCCCACCCTACAAATAAAAAACAAAAATCCTTACCTGATTCAAAATTACTCTTTTCAAATGGTAGACCTCTGTCCCCTTCCCTCCAGTGTAGAGTGGCTTTCATCTTTCCTAAAATCAGAGCCTTATAGAGGTGACAATAGGTGTCTTCCCACAAGTAGTAACAATGACTCCCCCCTACCACCACCACCAAATACCCAAACACTTCCATCTCATGTCCTGTGGGCCACCCACTCTGAGAGAAGCCAACCATCTTGGTCACTCAGGAAGCCTGTGTTCATGTAAGAAGGAACTAGGGCTTCCAGCCAACAACTAACACCAACTGGCCAGCCAGGTAAATGAACAGCCCTGGGAGCAGAAACTCTGGCGACAGTCAACCTTTTGGGTGTGTGACAAAACCTTGACAAGTGTACAAAACCCACAGAGCACTACAGCCCTGGGCTCAAGCCCCAGGACTAAATAAACCAGGTATGGTGTACATGCCATTATCCCCAGAATTTAGGAGGTAGAAATGACAGAATCAGAAATTCCAGGCTATGTTTGGCAAACAGAGTTCCAGGCTAGCCTGGGCTATATGAGATCCTGCCTTTAAAAATTTTGCCTTCTCGATAATTGAATACCTTTTATTAGCCACCTTTTTTTCCCCTTAAGTTTCCCCTGTTTCTAAACAGAACCTGACTACTATGGTGTTGATATCTGAATTTGTCCCAGGAGAGGGACCCTCCGAGATGGGTTTGATGTTTAAATGAAATGCTGAGCTTCTTGCCAGAATGAGTTAGATGCTAGGAAGTTCTCCACATAGCAACACCACTATTATCACCTGTGCAGAGTTGCAATTAAATGCCAGTTAAGCAAGTGTTGTGTAGTCTCCACAGTTGCTGCACTTGAGTCTGATGGACCTGCCAGCATGCTGGAGCCCTTACAGGAAGGAACACAGGCTGGGCTGCTCGAACTCTCAGGTAAAATCATGGTCTTAGTATCACAGTATTTTAGGCCACCCTTGAAGCAATCTCAATTCTGTACAGCTGCAGATACCATAGTAAGACAAGGCCGGATTAAAACGAGAACAAGAACATGCTATCTCCCAGAAAGTCACTTTAAATAGAAAGCCATAGACAGGTTTTAAAAGTTAAATCTGCTTTACTTGCCTGTTTATTACCATAGACAAGAGTCTGGGCCCTGTTGTTCCCCCTCTCCGAGTGCACTGACATTGCGTGAGGCCTTTGGAGAAGTAGAGGCCTTGTTTTCAGTGTATGTATTTGCTAGAGGTTCATTTGTTCCTTCCACTGCTTCGTGAAGCCATTTCTAAAATGACTTCTCAGTTATCATTAAGCATTGTGACTCTGGGTAAGAAAAGAGATATTCTTGACAATGAACTTCTCCTCTGACCTCTTAATTCACCTACGGGAATTCTTCTAAAGCTGTAGTGTTTGACCACAAAGGCAGCAACTGTCTTGAGGCCCTACCACTCGCGATCCAGTTAGTTGTAGATCTTAATAGTTTCCCATCCTTCCCAAGTTAAATTCAACTTTAATTCTCTTTTTTATTTAAAATAAGGAGCCTCAACCAGTTGCTTATCAAGTTCTGGCTTATTTCTTTGGAGGGAGCTATGATACTGTGGTAAAGATATGATGTGCATAAATTAGACCTCCATTCACCTGCAAGTGACAGGAAAAACACTCGTGGCCACTTGAAAAAAAAATGAGATTTGTTTTCCTCAGTGAGAAGTCTACCTAGATTCACACCTCAGTTTTACAGTTGATGATATCAAAGTTCATATGCCTGTGCTTCCCCTGATCTTTCCCATGATTTAAGTTGACATTGCAGGTCAACCATCAACTCTGTGTTCATTAGGGGAGGAAGAAGATAAAAGGTGAGAGGCAACAACAGCCTGTCTGTTTTCATGTTTTTCAGGAAAGCAGGAGCTTCTGCACAACCCCTCAACTATGGCTTGTGGGCTAGAACTGGGCCCTAAGACAATCCTAGAAGCTTTTTAGGCTGTATAATGGGAAACGTATTTGGATAAAGAGTTTGTCAATGATTTTCTTTTGAGTGACCATTCAATTACCTTCCCTAGTCCTCCATTCTCCCCTGATGAGTAGAAAACAAAGAAGAGATAATTCCACAGATACAACTTTCATATCAGCAGCTCGTCATGTGAAGTGTAGCACCATGGGTAAGAACTGCAGGCCTTTGACCGGTCCCAGAAAAGAAAGAGAGGGGCATGCCCTGTGTGAGAATCAGAGAAAATGGAAGCAGAGGTCAGCAGTATTGTTAGAATTGGAAGCAAGATGAAAAGGAGTCACTGAGATATGTCACATTGAAGAGAGACAAATCAACAGTGAGCTGAAGGCCTGGGGCCTGCAGATCACAACACATAGCATTTTATAAGGCTGTGTGGCAGCCAGGGACACCACCTTTCTGAGAACAGTAAAAAAATCTCCTCTACAGATATCTACAGGAACTGAGGGCAGTTCAAACTCTCATTGCTTTCTTTCAGTTATTTCGCGATTACCTTGCGCCTCAGCTGGAGCAGGAAAACTTGTTACAGTTAGTTGAATATATCCAAAACATTGTCCTTGATACATACCGGTTTCTATAACTGTGAAGAAAAGCATAGTTTACATAATGGAGCTGAGCCTGAAGCAGAGGTCAGGAGAGTGCCATGAAGAAGTAGGCAAATCTGAGCAATGATAAATGTATGGAAAAGGCATAATGAAACCCATTACTTTCTATGCTAACTTGATTGTATTTCAAAAATGAAGGAAGTGGCTCAGAGGTTATGGTGCTTTCCTGTGGTCAGTAACTCACTTATATCCCCAGGTGAAACCAGAGGATACCTGGAACAAGCTGGCTAGCTAGACTAGCCAAGTCAGTGAGCTTGGTCAGTGAGAGACAATGCCTCAGTCTATAAAGTAGAGGAAGATACCCAGCATTCACTTCTGGCTACCACATGAATAGAACACACATGTGTGAACATGCATGTACACGTGTATGCCACACAGTCACCAAAATAAAAGAGGCCAAAAAGGGAAATAAATTCTCCACTAAATACCTTACTCCATTTTGTAACTCTCAATTATTTTCATGATGTTAAATTAAAATCATTGTTATAAGCATAGACCTGCCTGAATCATTATAGTTGTGGCTGCATGTGTCTGTGAATGCACACACACACACACACACACACACACACACACACACACACACACATCCTTTCTATACCTTTCCTTCTCCTTGTATCCTAAGGGAGGTATGATTAGAATGGGGAGAATTGGGGTTGAGGAGATATGTGAAAAGCATATTCACTCTGCTGTGCAGACTATTCAGTCCCATTCATATTCCCTCCTCCTTCCTATCTCCCCCTCCTCCCTTCTTTCGTCTCCCATCTCAGGTCCTGGAAGCAAGATCATAGGCTAGGTATCAGTTACACATCCTGCTGGGTTGTCACAGTACTTCTCTGTTTCAGTGTTTTTTAAATGAAGACAGAGTTGATACTCCTTCCTTTCATCTCTCATGTCCAACTCCTAAACAGGTCTGTTACACAGATAAATCAGAGATTGCTGGTCACATTTCTCTGGGAAAGAGAAGCACCAAACTACACTTGATTTTTTTTTCAATAGAGCTTTTCCACTGCTTGCAGTGGGTCAGGTCACAAGAAGCAGTGTGCCACTGTCCTGACAGTGTTACAGAGTCCTGCCCTCTGCCTTTGCATGGCTGCCCTCTTAACCTATGGACATTTACTAAGGGATATTTGCTTTCTTCACTATCTCAGATGAGACCAATCTAACATCTAATACCTTATTATAATTTCCCTTTTGCTACAACATTTCTTGGCTTATATTTAAGACCTACTATGTACTGGGTACTCATTGTTTTAGGTATTACATACAAGGTTGGGGAGAAAGCAACAGAGAGAGAGAGAGAGAGAGAGAGAGAGAGAGAGAGAGAGGCAGACAGACAGACAGACAGACAGAGAGACAGAGACAGACAGAGAAATGAGGCAGTAAGAACAAAAAGCCAGGAAGAAGGTAGGGAGGAATGCTATTTTGAAGTTGTCTCTCTGAAGAGCTGGCATTTGTACAGACACAGGTAAGAACTGAAGAAGAGAGCCACAGTGACATCTGGGTGAATGATATTCTAGGTAAAGGAATGTAGACGACAGAGTTTCAGAGTGAGTAAAGAAAACTCAAACGATGAGTGAGATGAGCAAAGAAGGCGAGCCGAGAAGCAGGCAGACTGTAAGCAGGAATGGAGGAATCACAGCAAAACAGTCTTGGGAAGGTTTTAGTATGAAGGAAGTCACTGGAAAGGTACATGAAGAAATGACAATATCTGGCTTAGGAGGCTCTCTCTACTCTAGAGAGAGACCAGCTGAGACGGTTCCAGAAAGATCCAGGTGGAGAAACCCTGTCTTAAGGGGAGATACTGGTGATGAGCCATGGATGATGTGGATCTGTGATGTGGGATTAAAATAAACCCAGAAGGTTTCCTGGCAAACTGAATATAAGAAAGCATATTCCAAGATCTTGGAGTCTGATCAAATACCTTAACAGGGATCCTGTCGAGATCGCTAGCAGGGAATTGGACTTGTGAAGAATGAAGATTCCGAATTCACTCTGGGATATGTTCACTTTAGGTATCTGCTAACTACCCCTGAGGGGATGCCCAGGAGGATGCCCAGGAGGGACACAATACAGAAGCTGAAAATGCTAATCCAGGAATCATAAGCATTTAAAGTACAGAATTAGAAGTCAAGTGAAGTAATGTTTGAAAGTGAAGAGTTCGGTTAAAATCAAATGTAGCTTGGTGCTTCTGTTTCCCAGAGAAATGTGACCAGCAATCTCTGATTTATCTGTGTGACATTCAGCCAATGTTTGGAGAAGCCAGTGTACAGTGAACTCAAATGGCCACAGTGGGACCTTGGCGAGACTGGATTCAGTACAATCCTACCCTCCAAGTCTTCTTATGTGTGCAGACCTGCTGTGGCCACCTCTGCAGCTGTACTGTACATCCGATGAATATAAAGTTGATGCTATTTTTAGTCACCTTTCTATCATTATAGAGAACACAGTAAGTGTTCAAATAGTATTTGTAGAATATTGTAGTATGTTTAGATTACTGATGATAATGAAGTTTCCCTTGAGACAGACTGTAGAGTCCTTGGGACTTCGTGGTGATTTTTAAGGTGATAAGAAAGGAATCTGTAAATTCATCAAAGGCCACTATGTTATTGAGATTTCTTTTAAGGTAGTGTCTCTATTTAGTCCTGGCTGTCCTGGAACTTGATATACAGATCAGGCTAGCCTCCAACTCACAGAGATTCTCCTGCCTCTACCTCCATAAGTGCTGGGATTAAAGGCCTACACCATCACACCTGACCCTCATTATGATAAATATTTAATACTGACTTTTAAGTTTCAGGTGATGCCATGTTTCAAAACTATAATGTAAACATGTAGAGGAAGTTTCCAATAACCTGAGGTTTAGAAGCGTGTGTGTTGAAATTATTATTTCACATAAAAGAATGAACTTTGAGAGAAATCATAGGGGGAAAGAGAATGTTCCTGTATGTTCTTTATGTATTATTTTGTTTGTATTTTAAGACGGTCTTTCTATTTAGCCCATTCTGGCCTTGAATTAGCAACCTTCCAGCCTCTGCTTTTCGAGTGTAGGACATGAGCTACTATGTCTGGCCATATGGGCTGTGTTCCTGAGAGGAAGATTAAACAGTTTAGTGTCTAGAAGCTGGGCCTGTACTGTTGAGCCCATTTCCTGTGTATGCTCAACCAGACAATAAAATTGATTTTTGGATAGGTAATGTCTGTGATTGCCTAGTTATTCCTAGTCACTCAGACCTTCCTTGGCCTAACCTTCTAGAATTGCATTAAAGACTATGAAAAGGTAGCCTTCCCCACTCCCACCCCTACCCCTGCCTCAAAGGAATGTTTGGTAAATTACTTCTTAGTATGTAGAATAGCTCCTACCCCAGACGCTTTAATGTAGGCTCCCAGTGGTCTCTATGTTGCTTTGCATATTTGTATTAAAAATCTAGTTCAATCAGCAACTAAATAGAAAAAACACTGGATATACACGGCCTTATACGCAGCGGGATCATAATTACCATTAGACAGGTAGGCCAGGTACAAGGAGGACTGGAATTGACTCAAGAGGAAATAGTGACAGTCTGAAATAGAGGCTTGCCCTGTAGCTGTATGAGGTTCTCACTGGAGTGACTCAAGTTTCATTTCCAAAGGACCTGAGCCCTCAGTGACCCTGTCGTGTTAAATATATTTATGATGACAATGGTGACTAAACACTGGCCTCCTGGGGAGGACATCTTTGAGAAAAAAAGAAATAGGAAATTTCCAGAACTCACATTTTTGCTATACGGTGTTTTCATTAAGCAAATGATTATCCTAGTGAAAAGGAGTAACTAGCATTTGTAACCAAAAAAAAAAAAAAAAAAAAAAAAAAAAAACCGGAAACCTGAAGTACAGTTGAAAACCCAAGTCCCTCAAGCTTTAATTATCACTGGAGCTGCAGAGCCTGAACAATGCACCAGATTCCTGCTCTGCTCAGAGGCCTTCCTCTGCCCTTTGGTCAGGAAAGGGAGAGTCACATGGACCAGAGCCAAAGGTAAAAATGGGCTAATTGGTTGTTATTCATATGATTTTGGACTCAAAAGCCTGGATGCTAACTTGACCTTGCAGCTTCTCCATAAATAGTGCTACTGAAACAACAACAACAAAAAAGGTAATATTGTACGTGTTCTCGACCGCAGCACTGGCTCCCTCAGAACATTTGTAGCAGAAGTTTAATGTTTTACAGCAGTCAGTCTCACAGACAGTCTCACAGACAATCTTGAGGTCGGTGGCACACGGCAGCAGATGAGTAGCCATGGGTGACAGTGTGGGGAGAAGGGGTCAGGGGCAAGTGGCTGGAGGTAGAAACACTTTTGTTGTGGTTGTTGTCTTTGTTTTGTAGATTGAGTCTCACCCTATAGCTTACTATGCAATCCAGATAACCTTGAACTCACCGCAATCCTCTTGCCTTGACCCCTAGAATCAAGAATACGGGTATGAACTATCATACTTGGATGTTTTCCTCTTGAATCAGGAACTCACACAGGGAATTTCCCATAAGGCCATTTGTGTGTGCTAAGAGCTTAACTCCTAAGAGCTTAACCCCATCTAGAAGTGAGTGCTGAGTCACACCAGGTCCCCCCAACCCCGCCCCTAGTGGGAATCCTTCCCAGTAAATTGTGAAGCCAAGAGAGCCAGGCTTCATGTTCTCCTTCACAGAGGAATATTCAGCTACAAGATTATAATCCTTTTTGACATTTTTGGATGTTTTGATCTTTATTCCATCTGGAAGTTCAAAGTATTCACTCAGCTTTATTCTGTTTTCAAGAACTAGCCAGTTGTCTTCAATGACACATTTATTTCCATTGCCTTATTACATAATTCAGCCATCATCTTATTTGGATCCATTTCTGTTCCAACTACAGACCATGAGCAATAAACACTGGACCTCAACCCACCACAGTGTCTTCCCTGATGCTCTTTGAGACTAGACTGTCCTAGTTGCTTTGCAGATTGTTTTTATTCATCCAGAAAAATGGTTTTTGTTGCTCTTGTTTGTTTTTGTTTTGAAAAGTACCAAAAGAATTATGTTCATGTTTTTTGTTGTTGTGTTAGACTATGATAAATACTTTTTTTGGTTAGCTTCAGGGAAAATTGACATATTAACAATGGATATGTTGTAAGTCAAGAACATAACATGATTTCGTTAGTCTTTAATATGATTTTGTTAATCTTTAAATTTTCATTTCCATTTTATGTGTATGAGGTTTTGGTCTGCAAATATGTCTGTGTACCACTTGCTTTCCTAGTACCCAAGAAGAAGATGGTGTCCCTTGTACTAGAGTTATAGACAATTGAGAGAGGCCATGTGGGTGCTATGGATCAACCTTGTCCCTCTGGAAGAGTTGCCAGTGCTCTTAACTGCTGAGCATCTTTCCAGCTTCTATGTGTCTCCTTATTTGTGGAGTATTGATTGATAGGCACTGACACTTAGTGATAAGAAGGGGTTTCTCCTCCAGACACATTTTTGGTACTGATCTTGCTTTAACAAACAAGTTCAGAAAAGTATAATAACTTCATGTTGGCTCACTTCTCTTGACAGCTAGCATAAATCTTTGGATATATTTCAGAGTACTGTGCTGTGATCATTAATGCTAAAAATCCTATGTCAGGGATTATTTTGAACTGCTAATTTGGAAGTTAAAAGTTGCTTAGACCACCTTAAACACTCAGGAATCATCAGTGAGTGAAGTCTATCAGAACGTCATTTGTTTAAAAACAGTGACTTCATCTACTTTAAAACAGTGATGTCATTTGTTTAAAAACAATGCCTTTATCCTTAAGCAGAAAGGAAGGAGTGATGGCTATATCATTCTCTTGGTTCCATATTCCCAGCATATCTGAAAACTGCATGCATACAAATACTGGCTGTATTCATCTCTGCAGGCCATAAGCCTATTGTAATGTTGACAAGACAGCAAAGAAGAATGATACATGTCAAATTATTTGTCAAACCCAATGAGGAAGCCCTATGCTTTCCTTTTCCATTGTTCACTGACACTATACCTGATAGCTTCATATAGCTGATGCCTAAGCAGTTATTGAAGGAATAAATGGAGTTGTCCAGAAGAATTTATAGGCTGTCTGTGTCTGTGTCTGTGTCTGTGTCTGTGTGTCTGCGTCTGTGTGTCTGTGTGTGTATTTTATTAATAATACTCAGGGTCTTGCTCATGATAGGAAACCACTGAGCTGCACACCCCTAGGTCTCATGCATATTTTTTCTTCAGGTTAAAAACGTGAAGATTTTTTGCTGCTAGTTTGTCCAATCATTTCCCTGCTCCACCTCCACCTTGACTGTTCCTCAAGAGTGGATTTTTACCTTCCTTTCTACCAGCCTTCTTGACTAAACAAACTGACAGTTTTCTGTTGGCACTGGAATAAGAGGATACCTAGTTATAATTAAGTTTGAAAATAACATATTTTGCTCAGTCTCCTCATAGAGGGTGTATTAATGCACTAGAACCAGCTTATCAAGGCCAGAACAAAACAATGAAAAGCCTTGGTGTATATGTGGTGTGTAAGTGTATATGTGTTCATGTGTACCCACACACACACACACACACACACACACACACGTGTGGTGGTACACATGTGTGCATGGATATGCATATATCATGGCTAGATATTAGCCTCTGGTGACTTTATCACTCTCCCAACTTATTCATCTGAAAGGAGGGACAAAGTCTCTCACTGAACCTGGACTCACCAAGCAGCCCAGGCTGGCTTGTCAGTAAGCCACTAGAAAAATCAGCAGTGGGATTCCATTGCTTGCCTCCACTCCCAGCCTTTCAGTGATGATGGGGATTGGAACTTAGGTTCTCATGCCTGGGTGTCAGCTGTTTTTCTGACTGAGCAACCCTCCAGCCCTGAAAATACTTTTTTTTTGCTTTCTTTCATCTAGAAATTAAACTGAGGTCCTTATGAAAATTAGGCAAAATTTGTACCTCTGAGCCTAAATCCCTTACAATTTAAAAAGCAGTATTTCCACAGTTGTGGATATGAGGAGTTTGTGAATAAGAATGATGTTATGTCAGAAAGAGAATATAGAGAATGGAAGATCCCTATATGGGTAATCAATCAAAGAAGGAGAGTCTGGGGCAGGTATTAAGAGCTGGAATAGAAAGCTAAGGGACTGGAAACCAGAGAACATCAAATATAGCCAAGATAGCTGCAGCCAGAGGCTGAGCTTTTAAGTAACCTCACAGATAAATGACGTGGGCAGTCTGGACTCATTTCAGTGTCCCAGGATACAGTTGGCATAATGGAGAATGATGAGCTAAAAAGGCAGACATCAGCTCCAGGGAACTATTGCACCTAACTGAGAGCATTAAGCAAGTAGGAGTCACAAGGAACAGAGAAGCCAGGAGCAGAGTCAAAAGCCATTTCAGAAATAGAATTAATGGGAACAAATGGCTTTATAGCTCTGAGCCATGAATTCTAGAGATATTAGTTAAGAAGAGGGTATAAACAAAAGAGGTTCAAACAATAGAGAATCTGGTATTCAAAGATCATGAAATTCAGATAGTAGAGCGATCACTTCTATGGATCCTCTGAAAAGCTGACAATTTATGATGCATTATAATTATTAGCCATGGAAACTTGGTAAGAGTGTCAATGTTTAGGATTGCCCGAATGTTAAACAACACTAAGAAATGATGACCCCAGGATCATACAGCAGCTTGGGGCATAGCTGATACTTAGAATTTAGGAATTTTAAGCTCTGGATGAATCAGACATCCAGAGAAACAAACACAACAGGATTTGCATTTACCCCTTTGTACCCATAGATTCAACAAGCTGACCATGGAAAATATTTGAAAATGAATTATGTATATACTATTCAGATTTTCTTTTGTTATGCTATAAATAGTATAATATAACCATTTCTATTCTGTTAGATAGTTTACGTATCTAAGATGATTTAAAGTATACAAGAAGATGTATATAAAAGTCTGGAGAGATAGCTCAGTGAGCAAAGGCACCAAACCTCATGATTTGAGTTCAATTCAAGGACCTAAATGCTAGCAAGAGAGCTACCGACTATCCGAAGTTATCCTCTGACTTTTACATTTGTGCTAGGACACACAACATATTTAAAGAAATGAAAATGATAATACTTATTTAAAGAGGATGTATATAAATGATATATAAATACTATGTCAGTTTATATAAGGGACTTTGGATTCATGAAGGGTCCTGGAGCTAATCCTTCATTAATCCTTCACCAAAGGATGCTATGCACAGAAATGTAAAATTTATTACAGGGATTTGCTCTTATGATTTTCTGAGGCTGAGAAGCCTCATGATATACCACCTGCTGAGCTGGAGAACCCAGAGAGCCAGTCAAGTAATTTCAGTCTGAGTCTGAAGGCACAGAACTGTGTCCTGGGCTAGCAAGATGAATATCTCAGCTCAAGCCCAGAAAGCAAAGCCAAGCCTTTCTGAACTCTTGGTATTCTATCCTGGCCCTCAGGGATGGGGTAATACCTGCCCATATGGCTGAACTTGACCTTCTCTTCTCATCTGATTCAATGATCTCATCCAGAAACACCCGCAGGACACCCTTAGGAGCATATGCTTCACCAGGAGTTGGGTTCTCCTTAGCTAGCCAAGTCCGTACATGAATTCAGCTATCACTCCTCTCTCCCCGGTGTAAAGCTCAGGTCTTCAGTTCTGCTTAAATGGTTCAAACATCCCTTCCAAAATGTATTTATGATACTAAAACATACAAATTTTCAATGATAAATCCTTTAAAACACAGGAGGGGGAAATAGCTAAGTGAATTTAGTGGACTGACCTTGTCACATCCTCATGCTTCTTTCTCTTCTTTTTCCTTTCCTTCCTTTGTTTCCCTTCTGTCTCTCTCTGGTGGCTTGAGTGAGAAATGTGTTCCTAGGCTTCTTATGTATTTGAATAGTTGACTCTACTGTCAGTGGTACTATTTGGGGTTTAGATTATGGAACTTTTATGATGTGGACCCTTGCAGGAGGAAAGCAATCACTGGAGCAGGGCTCTGAACCTACTTCCTCTTCTCTCTCTCTCTCTCTTTCCTCCCTCCCTCTCTTTCTTTTTTTTTCTGTGTGTGTTTTGATTTTTGTTTTTGAGATAAGGTCTTACTAGTCTCACTGTGTAGCTCTGTCTGTGGTCACAGCCCCAGAAATGTAGCTAATACACCTTTCGTTCCCTCTCTCTGTCCCTCCATCCCTTCTTTCCACCATTTTTTTTCACAACCCCACCCTACTCCAGCAAACATTTATGGGGAACTAACAGTGTATCAGATCACTCTTGACTCCCTGGGGTTAGAAAAACACAAGGTTTCCCAGCAATGGGAATAGGGGGATCCAACGTGGTGGTTGGAGCTTTGTAGAGAAAAACAAATGTTGAAAGGCATGTGAGTCCTGAAGGGCCAGGACTGATACATCAGGATAAAAAGAGATAACGACTTTCCCAGTCCAGATAGAAGCATGGCTGGGGTTGGGGAGGGGGAGTAAGAGCATGTGCCTCCTCATGAGATGAAGTCAGAGCAGCAAGGAGGATAACAGCACAATAGAGGGCTGTGTGACCAAGATAGGCCACTACCCCTCCACATGGATCTAGCACATGGGGTCTGTGAACTTAAGAGTCAAGTAACAACCTTTGGCAGGCTGAAAGAAACACCGCTTTTAGAGGGCATATTATCTGAAATTGGCTGGAAAAGCTATCCGACTTAGAAGAGAAAAGATCTCTCCTGTGGTGTTGGAAAGATCTGGCGCCTTGGATAAAGCTGTGCAGAAGGAGAGGAAGACGTATTTTCCCCTAATATTTTAACTGTTTTTGGAGTCTCCATCCTCCTCTCCCTCTCTCAAATTATAGCTTTTTTGCAATTCCATTTATTTTCCTGCAAAGTTCATAATTTTATTTTTATTTATTACTGAATAAAATTCCATTTTAGGTATGTACCACATAGCCTTCATTCATTCATCTGTTGGTAGACAGTCTTGTCCTGTCTCCTGGCTGGTGTGCATAAAACAGTGGTATGCATGGATGTTGTCTTAGAGTTGGATGGTACACGCCCAGATAGTATAGCTAGGTTATACAACAGTTCCTCTTTTAAATGTATGAATGTTTGCCTGCATGCACATCTATGTGGGCATTAGATCCCCTTAAACTGGAGTTACCAATGGTTGTGAGCTGCCATGTGGGTGCTGAGGACCAAATGTGTATCCTCTGCAAGAGCAGCAAGTACACTTAACCAGAGTCACCTTTCCATCCATAGTTCTATTTGAAGCTTTTAAAAAACCCTCCACACAGAGGATGCGCCTAATCCTAGAGACTTGATGCCCCAAGAGAGGAGGATGTTGAGGGGACGAGGTGGGGGTACAGGAGGGAGGCATGGATGGGTGGGTGAGCACCTCTCAGAGGCAAAGGAGAGGGGGAGGGGGTGAAAAACTCTGGGAGTGGAGGACCAGGAAGGAGGTCAACATTTGGAATGTAAATAAATAAAATCATTTAATAATAATAATAATAATAATAATAATGATAATGAACCCTTTCACACTAATTTTGTAATGGCTGAACCAGGGTTCACTTCTATCGGCAGCATGTAAGGATTCCTCTTACCCAGTATCCTTGCTGGTGTTTGTTGACTTTTTTTTTTTCTTGATCATAGGCATTCTGGTTGGAATGCAGTAGAATCTTAGAGCAGTTTTAATTTGGATTTCCTTCATGTCTAAGGGTATTGAATGCTTTTAAAAAACTACTTATTGGCCATTTGTGTTTACTCTTTCAACAATTGTTCAGCTCAGCAACTTATTTTTGGATTCAGTTGCTTGTTTTTTTTTTTTTTTGTTGTTGTTGTTCAGCCCTTTAAGGTCTTGGTATGTTCTATTAATCCTCTGTCTGATGTGTAGCTGGTAAAGTCCCCCCACCTCACCCTCCATGCTATACACTGTCGTTGCACTCCATTGCCTGTTTACTTTGCTGTAAAGAAGCTTTTTAATTTTACAAGATCCTAGTTGGTGATTGTTAACCAGAAATCTCTCTCCTACGCCTGTATCTTGAAGTGTTTCCTCTACTTTTTTCTTTAGCAGTTTCAGAGTTTTGAGTCTGCATTAAGTTCCTTGATGTATTTGAAGTTGATTTTTGCGCAAAGTGAGAGGTGAGAATTTAGTTCCATTCTTTTACATGTGGATCTCCTATTTTCTTAACATAATTTGTTAAAGAGGCTGTCTTTGATCCAATTATCTTTGGGGAATACTAAATTATTTGTTGTATTTTAGAAAATGTGATCTAATGTGGCAGGGGGGAGCTCCTCAACAAGTGGCCAAGGTGTTCATCTGAGGAATCACCATCATGTAACAGGCCTAGGACAAAAGGAAGTTTATTGGGGGAAGGGAATCAGGAAGAAGAGCAGGGACCTGGAAAGGAGTAGAGGCAGAGAAAGGGGACAGAGAAGACCAGAAGGAGAGAAGAGAGAGGAAGAGAGGAAGAGGCCATCAGGGAACACATAGGGAAGAGAGAGATATTAGGAGATGGGAGAGAATTAGAGAGGGAGGGAAGAAGGGAGGGAAGGAGGGAGGGAAGGAGGGAGGGAGGGAGGAAGGGAGGGAGGGAGGGAGGGAGAGAATTGAGAAAGAGAGAGAGGATTGAAAGAGAGAGAGGGAGGGAAGCACCTGGCAGGAGGCTATGTAAGCTATTGCTAGGTAGTTGTTGGGTAGAGCCTAGAGGAATTGCTAACTTTATTTAGTATCTAAAATATACTAAATTATTTTTAGTTTCTTTGTAAAAAGTCAGGTGGCTATAGCTCTGTGCATCTACATACTGTGCATCTTTTATTCTGTTTTATTGACTTACATGTCTCTTCTGTGTCAATACTGTGCTATTTATTATATTATGGCTCTGTAGAATAACTTGAAATTGTGTGTAGTGATAATTCCAGTGTTATTCTTTTTGTTCAGAATTGACTTGTTATCTGAGGTCTTTTGTAGTTCCAAATGAATTTTAAGATTTCTTTTCTATGTTTTTGAAGAATGGCATAAGAATGTTTATGGGAATTGCATTGATCTGTAGATTGCTTGGTAGTAAAACAGCCATTTTCATAATATTGATTTTTCAAATCTGTGGTTATGTAAAACTCAATATTTTTTCTTTTTATCCCCTTTGTATTTGTTTGTTTATTTATTTTTGAGAAAGGATCCTACGATGTAGCCTTGCCTGCTTGTTCTTCTTCCTAAGTGTTGGGATTAAAAGTATCCCACCACTCTAGGCTAAAACCAAATATTCTTAACTACTTAGAGTCCTCTCTTCAAAGGATCCTTTTAATTATTAATAATATTATGTTTTACTAAAATGTTGGGTAGTTACTTTGACTAAGTGCCCAATTATGACACACACAGATTTACAGAATAGATTGGAGTGTGTTTTTTTTTTCTTCAAGGATTTTTTTTATCCTAAAAGTTTTCCTTTATTTTCGTGGTGTTTTTTTTTTTTTTTTACTGTTTGTTCTATCCAGTGTAATTTCTCCATGAGTAAAGGAACAAAAACTGCAGATTACAAAAATGATTAGAGTAATTAGCTTCATCTCATCAGGACAGTGTATCTCTTTATGAAGCTTATTCACGGAAGCTCTTTTCTTGCTTTTCTCAGTGGCAATAGGAGAGGGTGTGTGTTCCAAGGGACTGCGGAGCCAGCTTCTAATCCAGGAGCTGAGTTCATTGTCCTGTGTTTACCTTAGACCATTCACCCTGCTTTGGGCTGCTGTTGCTTCATGTTTAAACGAGTGAATAGATGGGATGACTGGCAGAGTCCTCGGGGCACCAGTGGCTGTGTCTCCTTGTAATTTTAGAAGAGGAAATAGTTCTGAGAATAATTTTACATCAGTATCTACTGTGAGACTAGAACTGCTGGTATGCAAAATGGCGGAGACATTGAGAGATGCGGAGAAGGATACTGAATTCATGTACCAGGGCTAGCTAGTTACTAAGTTCCTTACAACTGGGAATTGTGATCTCATAGTTCTTTGAAATGTTTCGAAAGGGCTCATTTGTTTTTATCATCTTTGGTTCTCACAGGAACAGCACAAAAAAGGGGAGAGTTTCTTATTTATTATTTTTCCAGGTTCCACAAATGGAGGAACTAAAGAGTAAACGTACAGCCTTGGGTCACTCTGCTAACTGGGACCGAAGGGCTCTCTGACCCTCATTGCCTCTCCTCAGTGCTGCAGCGTTCCCAAGCTCAATAAATATTAGCTGCTAAAGAAGGTGGCCTGACACAGGGCTGCATTTTATCACAGTCTGACAGATGAGTAATCCTTGCTGATAAATTCCTTTTCTGCAAAGTCCAAAATGTTTGGTTGAGCAGTTTGGGGTCATTTGTAAAGTCAAAATAGGTTAGAGAACACGGTATTTACAAGTTCTCTCAAATCCAAAGTCAGAAATGCTGGAGAGACTATTTTTGCTTTTTTATTTTTTTTAATGTGTAAAAGTATAATAACTAATATAGTAAATTCTCTTTGACCTAAAATGCATCTCCTAAAACTCTTGAACTTTTGGCCATTATTGATGATGGTTTATAGCTGTTTATATAAATATATATACACATGTAAAGTGTTATTCATATGCTTATGGAAGAGATCACTAGGCATACATTACTTTTCACTTATTTAAGAATCCATAATTGTATATAAGTAGTTAGTATTAAAATTCCTTACTACTTTGTAGAAGTTTCACACAGGCATAAGAATATTCTAGTGGGAAGGGTTCAGGCCACACTCCAGAAACTCAGAGTTGTTAGCTGCTGTTGTTAACCCCACAGCAGTTGCCATTGTCATTTTAAAAGTGTTTACAGCTGTTTCCCTACACATCCACTCTAAGGAGTGTCTACCGGCATCTGTCTATGAAAGATGACCAATATGGACTTACCTGTGCATAGGGGCTCATCTGTAATCCCAGTATTGGGGAAATTGAGGCAAGAGGGTTGTTTCAAGATTGAGGTCAGCATGAGCTACAGAGTAAAACTCTTGTCTCCAAAAAAAAAAAAGAAAAAAAAACCCTACACTCAACTAAAACCAAAAATGACACCTTCATATTGAAAATTATTCTTTCATATTCTCAATTAGTTTTTCTTTTTGAAATAAATTCTGATTCTGTAGCTCCGTGTGGCCTCAAATTGGTAACCCTTCTGTCTTAGGATTGTAGGCGATACAAGCATGAGCCATCTTGCTGCCTTGGATGGAACCTTTTGATTCCCATTCATGTAAGAGGATCCACCTCTTAGCTATGTGTCTGTTTTATATTTATATAAATTTGCATATTTATATTCTCCTGTAATCATAATTGGGTCTGTGAGTGTTGGCAATGGTATTTCACACAAAGCATTCAGCACAGAGCACAAAGGATGTCGGTAGCTGTGGTCCATAGTTATCAGTGAATGATGTGGAAACCTCTCTGGAAGAGTAAGAAGGCTGTGGCTCAAAGGACATTCTCCTAAGCTTTAAGGCCTAGTATCCTTCCTTCCCTCCTACTGACTTTCTCCCCCCAGTCCCTGTGACTACTGCCTGCCTGCCTCCCTTCCCTCCCTCTGACTCCTGCCTTCCTTCCCTGTCTGTCACTCTTTCCCTGCCTTCCCTCTCTCTTTTGTTTGATTTCTCTCCCCCTGGGCCATCTTATATGGCATTACTTCTTGTTTGCTTCACAGAGTGCTTTCAAAATTTATTTAATCTTGCATTTGACTGCCAGTCTGACTAGCCACATATTCCAATCTTTATTAATTTATTTTCCTTCAGAACTTTGAAAACATTCTGTCAACACAATAAAAGATCTCTAAGGCAAGATCTTGCTCTCTGATTCACTGAAGCATGTCATATGTGATATACTGATATCTCAGACAATATACAGCACACAATATATGTGTTGTATGCACTCATTATCCATTAATTTTATTTATTATTATTGTCAAAGTGTATATATATATATATATATATATGTGTGTGTGTGTGTGTGTGTGTGTGTGTGTGTGTGTATGTGTGTATTTCACCTTCCTCTACTTACTAACTGGAGGCATCATTTTCAATCTGAAGTATTTATCATAGGAGACTTTATTTTATTATCTCTAGATTATATTTTTCTCTTTAGTCTTTTAAATGATCTAAAACCACATTTTTATGACATTAGCTAGATTTCTCAAAATTCATTTCCCTGTGAGAATTTTCTTCCTACTTCCTATCACTTTACTTCTTTGTTTTCAAGATCACATTGGTCTCCATGTGACTACTCCTACTTAGTAGTTCCTTGGATCTTTTTATTTTTAGTTTCCAAAAACAGTCATGTGTTTTCCAATTACAACTTTCTCATTTTCTTTTTCAAGGCAGAGTCTCACTATGTAGCCCAAGCTGGTATTCACTGCATAGGCTAGGTTGGCTACAACTCACGGTTCTTCTGCCTCCACTTCTGGAGCGCTAGAATTAAAGGCATGAGCTACCACCTCAGATTGATGAAAACTTTTCACAGCAAACTGTAATTGTTTAAGACTGCAGCTAGTGTAAGTCCCCCTCTGGTCTTAATTAGCATTTTTCTAGTATTGACTTCAACATTCATTTCTTTAATGAGCTAATAATACACCTACTGGGAAAGTGATTATCATTTGTGAGTCGATTGGTTTTGAAAAACATAATTTTCTTTCTTGCTTGAATTATGTCATTCCTTCAGGTCAAGTTGCTGTATTTGAAGTCTTTACTTCTGCAGTGCTGTGCTCTTCTCTCTCATTCTGCACTGCTGTGCTCTTCTCTCTCATTCTGCACTGCTGTGCTCTTCTCTCTCATTCTGCACTGCTGTGCTCTTCTCTCTCATTCTGCACTGCTGTGCTCTTCTCTCTCATTCTGTACTGCTATGCTCTTTTCTCTCTCTCATAAGTCTGGTGTTCCTTGTTTATTCCTGTGAATAAGTTGAAATTAAGCAGACAATTTGATAGAAATAGTTTTTTGTATTCTTCTCCAATTATTTAGGTCTGTTTTTTTTCTCCTTAAATAGAATCACCAACAGGAATCCTATCCAAGATGGTAGGACTTATATACTGTATGATTTCTCTAAAGAACTCCCAGTGGACACAAAAGTCATTTCAATGAAGGGCAGAGTATACAGCAACCAGGAAGGGCAGGATAAGGACAGCATGCATCAAAGTAGTCAGATAGTCACACAGACTCTAGTCCTAATTCCTAACAGTCTGACATATATATCATACGTATTCCTATTATATATACACCAAAACATGACCCCTCTCCCCGTGTGTTTGTGCACGCATGTGCATGTTTGATGGTGCTTTCCTCTATGTTCTCCACTTTATTCTTTGAGATGAGACTTCTCACTGGCTAGCCAGCCAGTCCCAGGAATCCTCCTGTCTCCACCTCTGAGTGCTGGGACTACAGGCACGTGTGCCACAGGTAGCTGTTTCTATGGGCACTGGAGATTGGAATTCAAGTCCTCATAACTTGTACAGCAGGAACTTTCTTGACTGGGGTGCCTCCCAGGCCTTTAATTCATCTTAGAAAGAGCTACAAGAAAGATCTGAAGACTCCAAATGAAATGATAAAGATATAGAAATGATTGCACTTTCTACATGTACAGAATCACCACACTGGTTTCCAGTAAATGTGTACAATTGTCAACTGTCAATTAAGAAAGAGCAGCTGAGCAGGCCGGCGTCTGAGGCAGCTGTGACGGAGGTGGAGAGGCAGGTTCCACTTGTTTGACTGTTGTCTGAGTTTATCAGCAAGATTTGGGAGTTTCTTCCTGTCTTCTAGTAGGTCACAAGACCCTTGAAGTAACCCTCTCTGAGCTGACTGCTTGCTTTCTAACAGGCAGTGCTCTGGTTTTTATCCTGAGGGCAAAGTCTCATCTGCCACACTATGTTTACACAGGTCTTGGGAAAGGGGCCCAGATGTCCCAAGGCACAGAATCCAGCTCAGTAATGAGGCCACTGATAATTGCCCCACAGCCCATCACAGCATTGTTGACAGAATGCAGAGCCTTGCTGGGGTCCCTAGGGAAGGCCCAGAGCTCATTCTTGTGCCCTGGCCTGCAGCTCCTTCTGTGCGTGCTCTTCCACCCATCTCTCCATTCACCCACTTTGAATTGTTCAGAAATTTCTCAAAGCTTACTCTTTGCTGATACTATACTTTCTTCTTCGTGATTGGTATTATCATTTCATTTTCTTTAAAAATATCTTTTGGGCCAGTGAGATGGCTCAGTGGGTAAAGGTGCTTGCCACCAAGCCTGACCAGATGAATTTGAGTCTGGTGATCTCTACATGCAGGTGGTGCCTCTGTGTGAGCATACATATGAATCTACACTTCCCCATATATTTACAATGTAAATAAAATTACTCACCCAGTCAATTCTCTTCGGAGAAATCAGTCTTCCATAAATTATCAGCAAATTTCTGGGTTTAGTGCTTGATTGCGTTTTACTCTGTTTATAATTATTAAAAAATAATGTTGATGGGCAGCAGCGGTGCAAGGCTTTAATCAGAGCACTCAGGAGGCAGAGGCAGGTGGATTTCTGAGTTCGAGGCCAGCCTGGTCTACAGAGGGAGTTCCAGGACAGCCAGGTCTGCACAGAGAAACCCTTTCTTCAAAAACTAAAAAATAAATAAATAAATAAATAAATAATAAAAACAAATAAAAAATAAACACACACACACATATATATATGATAGAACTTTAAAATAAAAAATTAAAGTGACATTAATAAAAATTAAAGTGACCTTACAGAATTATCTGTGGTTACTAGAGTGTTCTTTGCCCCTTTCCCTGAAATTAGGTGTGACACCCCAATTCTATAGCTAGGTATGAGTACACACTTGCTGAGGCTCTGTCTTTGGTCCAATTCTCTAAGAAGTACCAATGAACTCTCAATCCCCAAACACACAAATGGCTTTTTTTTTCCTTTTCTCCTCGGTTCTGGAGTTTGAACCCAAAACCTTTCTATTACTAAACTTTGTCTCTGAGCCACACCCCAAGCCCTTATAATTTAGAGTCCTCTATTTGAGATTTCCATCTTTAAGAGTGTTTAAAGAAGTACTTAAGACAAAAAGAACTACAAAATGTCTGATTGCACAAAACAGAGCCCTGTCCCTGAAATGACCCATGTGCTCAGATGAGTAAAGCAAGGTCAGAGCTGGCCTGTGGCTGAGGAGCTAGCTCAGTGGTAGACTGCAAGTGGAAGAACTTAGGTTCAATTCCTAGTTAAAAAACAATGTGGGCTCTGTCACTCATGATCCTTGAACAAATATTTACAGTTTCTAAACCTCAGTTTTCTGAAGCTTAAAATGACCATAGTAATAGTACTCATCATACAGGACAAATTTTATTTATTTAAAATTATTCTTTAACACTGACTCAATCACATAGAAAGGGCCTTGTTGGATGTCAGCATTCATTATTGACATCTGCACATAATTACATAACAGGAGCTCCAGAGACAGCTCAGCAGTTATGAGTACTGGGTGCTTTCCCAGCACCCACATGGCAGCTCACAGGTCTGTAACTCCAGTTCCAAGGGATCTGATGTCCTCTGCTGGCCTCCACACTCATTCCATGCACATGGAGACAAATCACTCATGAAATAAACAAAGAAGAAGAAGAAGGAGGAGGAGGAGGAGGAGGAGGAGGAGGAGGAGGAGGAGGAGGAGGAGAGAAAAGAAAAACGTTTTAATGACAATTCTGTAATTGACATGTAATTCCCTCATCTTAAGACATCAGAGTTCTGAGGAAACTTCATGACTTTCTGGTTCCATCTGGTTGGTCTTTTTGGTAGGATAACATACATGACAGATGCTTCTACTTCACTCACTGCTCAGGGTGGAGTTCTGTGCATGAAGGACATTCCTGTTGCGATTTACCACCATCAGTGCTCAGCCCTAGAGTTATTTCAACCTTGTGAAACTGAAACTCCTACCTTTTGAACTAGATTTCCCCCTCTTCTCAGCCCCAGGCAACCATTTCTCTATTGTCTGTTTCTGGAAGTCTGTTTGCTTTATAGACTTGATTTGTGCACAGTTTTATGGTATTTTTTCTTTAGTGACTGGCTTATTTCAGGCAGCACAAAGTCTGAAGACTCTTACAGCAACTGTGAGAATCTCTTCCCTTTTAAAGACTAAATACTTTTCCACTTTGTACACCTACCACACTTTGTTCATCTATTTCTCTATCCATTCACACTTGTTGCTTCTACATTTAGGCTATTATGGATAATTCTATTAATCCATTATTCCACTATCCATTAACCATTTAAATATATTTTCATGTCTTGATATTACATCCTGAGGTAGAACTATATTATTATATAGCACAGGATTTTTAAATTCATACTCTTTTTTTTTGTTACTGTTCTATGATACCTCTGTTTGGGAGATTTACACACCAGGTATCAAGTTTTATTTGTCCTTAGTTTCACAGATAAACATGCTGATACATCTCTTCAAAAAGTAGAGACAAATCTCTTTTCTTAAGCCTAGCATACAGCTAACCTGGCATATAGCACTGTAATGAAACCAACTGGATCTGCTTAATTCTCCCAAGACCCTTCCAGGGACAAGGAGACTCTTCTGTGACCTTGTCTTTAAGAGATACTCTTTCTGTTAGCTTCTAGGAAAAGCTCTGTAAGAACTTACCCTCGTTTACTCTGTCAGTGAAAGAACGAGAGGCTGTAACTTCTCCATACCATCCACTTTCATTAAGCAGGTCTGCAAGTGGATTTTGAGTGCTCTGAGGCATGCCAGCTGTGGGCACGGCAACAGGAGTACAATTGTACATGAGTCTTGGTCCCCTGGGCCTAAGAAGGCTGAAGTGGCACAGATTAGATTAGGACTAAAATAAACAAGTCTGGGGGAAATACCTTTCACACTGTAGGAAATTTGGAAGAACCCATAGCAAAACAAACTGACCCGTTCCTTGGTCTACTATGCAGACATAAGCATGGCCAGTTTGGTAAATACCCTCCTATTAACTTTATAACCACCTGGATTGCTAGCCTCTTGGTCTATCATGACTTTCTTTTTATGACAATAGTACTTGGGATAGTATAACTGGAATACATTTCAGGGCTGTGTGTTTCACTAATGAATACTTAGCATTCCAAGGAATTTTTTCTTTCCCTTGTGAGTGGGAAACAAAACAAAACAAGATATGAAAACTCTCTGTTGATCTGGTCCTACGGGCAAGTGAGCTGGATTGCACACACGGAAAATACAGTTGCTGCCACCTCAAGGAAGCATGCTGAAAGGAAGAGAATTGGTTTTTAAAAATAAATTTAAAAATTATTCTTTGATCATCTCATTTATTTTGACTACACTCACCCCTCCCTCCTTCCCCTAAGTCACTGTCAGATTTTTTCTTAAAAATAACCTGCTGAGTCCAGTGAATGTTCCCTGTCTAGGCATGGGTGTGGGACCAACCACAGGAGCATGGTGGACTACCAGAGGCCACACTCTTAAAGGAATCTGATTCTCTGTCTCTTCAAGGCAGCCATCAGCTATCAGGGGCTCCCCAGGCAGGGTTGGGGGCTTGTGTGCCCCTCCCCAATCTGTGCTGAAGTGTTGACTGATTTGATGAGCAGGCAACCACATCTGCCCTGAATTCATACCATGTCATGTTCAGCCAAGGTCATGTTCAGAAGACACTTGTTTTGGTTTAATTTTTTCTTTTACTAAAATTCTTTTTAAAAAATTTCTTTAAAATTTTTATTTTAATAAGCAGCTAGTATACTCACTGGCTTAGACATTTAACTGACAAAATAGTGTACAGTGAAATATGAGTCCATGCCTGTCCTACCTTCCCCTCCACAGCCTCTTTCTCAAGGCCAATCTGTAGGAGCAGTTTCCGAAATAGTCTGTGTAAACACAAAACTCAGTGTGTGTGTGTGTGTGTGTGTGTGTGTGTGTGTGTATAAACATCCTTTTCCCATGAGTTTTACTATGCTAGACTCACAAGTTCGAGTGTGAAATGCGCGTCCTGACACCTTGCCCACATGGCCTTTGAATGTCTCCGTCAACTCCTGTGTTTGAATATGACATGTGGCCCCCTGCTGGTGGAACTGTTTTCTTAGTCTGTGGCCCCTTTGACCATGGGGCCAGGCAGGTTGACTCAAGTAGCAGGCCCTAGAAACTGATACAAGCGCTGAATTTCAGTTGTGGCTCTCTGGATGTTCTGTCTGCTGTGGTGGCCAATGTGATCAGCTACCAGTTTCACAGCCACAGACCGACGCACTCCTGCTGCCAAGCTTTCCCCGCCATGATGGACTGATGACTCAGGAAACCATAAGCAAAAATCTGACTTTCTTCCCTTAAGGTGCTGCTGTCAGAAATTTGTTACAGCCAGAGGAAAGCAGCCGATGAGTTGTGAGTCTCTTGTGCTTGTCTGTGCTTTGTTTTCATTATCTGGCCATACATCATGCCAGCATATTGGGATGATTTATTTGAATAGTGTTTATATCATATGCTGTTTAACCAAGATGGTTGAAGCCGTCTTTTGGTTATTGCTGTCTGTCTGTTTGTTTTGGGTTATAGTAACTCTCTGTAGCCCAGGTTGACTTCAAGCTTGTGATTCTCCCATCTCAGCCTCTTTGAGTGCTGGAAATATAAATGGATAGCACTCTGCCTCACCCAGATATTTATGTTATTTCCACTTTACAACTTCTTCTCCAGTGATAAATATCATGACTTCCTTTGTACATGATCTTTACATATGAATAAAAAGACAGATACAGGCTATGACTCTAGAATGGAAATTACTGAGTTTTTTAATTTCTTCTCCAACTCCAGCTCTCCCTCAAGTCTCTTCCCCCTTTTTTTCCAGAACAGTTGTGAAATATTCAGCCAAAACAAGAGTTTAGGAGCTGTAGAGATGGCTCAGATGTTAAGAGCACTTGCTGCTCTTCCAGAAGACCAGAGTTCAGTTCCCAGTACCTACATCAGGTGTCTCACAACTGTCTGTAATTCTAGCATCAGGGGATCTCACCCCTCTAGCCTCTAGAGACTCCTGCCCTCACAGGCACATATCCTCATGTTGACAGCCACACACACACACACACACACACACACACACTTACATATAATTAAAAATAATAAAAATTAATCCTATGAAAAGCTAATGGTGTCTATCTGCTGTTATTCAACACTGAGGCATTCAGTGTGTTGCAATCATATCTTCTTTATACAGAGTCTAATCTAAGATAAAGAGCTATGGAGATGATGGTCAGGGGGTACAAAGTCACAATTAGACAGGAGGAATAAAGTTTTCCTTTTAAACTTTGAGATTTTACAAAGTATGGAGAATAATGAGCAAACATCAAGTGCTTTTACCACAGGAAGTAAGCATTTGAGATGCTAATTTTTGGGAGCTTAATGATTCCTCATTGTGTTTTAAAGTCATAATGTTAAATTTGTTGTTTTGGTTTTTATTGCTTATGTGTCTTGCATGTATGCCATGTGAGTTCAGGTGCCCACTGAGGCTGGAAGAGGACATTGGATTCTCTAAAACTGGACAAACCAGGTCTTAAGACTTACAATTTGTGTGCTGGTAACTAAATGTGGATCCTCTGAAAAGCGACAAGTGCTTTTAGGTGCTGAACCATCTCTCTAGCCCCATATAACGTCATCATGTGCCCTATAAATACATGCAACTATAACTTATCAACTTATAATGATTAAAAAAATTAAAGTGAGTGATGTCTATTTCATTCCCCACTTAATAGTTTGTTAGTTTTATATATTATTTTACAATCACCTCCCCCCCCCCCCAAGAAATTCAACATTTGGCAAATTCTTCATTATAGTTTCCCCTCAAATTTGGCAATGCATGAAATAAATATCATTTATACTTTTCTCCATAAACATCTTCATTTCACATTACTCTGTCTTCTGCAGATGTTGCTTGCTAGATATGATAGATATTTCAGCTGCAAGATACATTTCTCTCAGAATTTTGAGAATGTGTAATTCTGTACTGGTATTGAAAAGTTTGGTGCCAGTGGGATTGCTTACCCTCAAGTAGCATGTCACCATTTTTTTGGTGGTGGTGATTTGTTTATTTGTTTTTCTGGAACTTTTGAGGATCTTCTGAGATCTGAAATCTTAGGATGGCATGCTTTAGAGCATGCAGCAGACAATGATATCAGAACTTCATAAAGTACATCTTCCCTCAACAGTACAGAACTGCTGTACAAAAGCCTGTCTGTTCTGTGTGGTACTTCTTAGCTCTTGCTCTAGGAAGAAGTTTATGACTAGTTCTTTCCAAGAGAAAGAACACGGGCAGAACTGATATACACAATACGAGTTCAAGTGGACTTGGACTTGGACTGGAGGTGAGCACCAGGAATGCCCCCAACTCTCGGCACAGCATTCACTCAGGTATCAAGGTTGTGTCTATACATTCACTCTGTCTTCTGTTTCAGTCCCATGCCTCATTACTCACCTACTTGGTGACAACTGACCCATGTCTTCACACCCTATTGTTGCTATTATCTCTGCTAAGTTGCTTCTCATCCATTAACTTTTCATCTTCTAAATATTTATCAAATTTTTTTTCTGTTATTCTCTCTGTATCTATGAATCCCCCATCCTTTAACTGTTGCTTGGAGGAGTTTGGGTGACTAGAGGAGCATGTTAATTGGCCTGAGCTGTTGTGACAAATAAGTATAAAAGTAGTGGCTCAAAACAACAGCAAATTAGGCCTGGAAAGATGGGTCAGTGGTTAAGAGCACTGAGATGGTTTGAGTACAAATGGCCCTTAGAGACTCACATATGTGGATACTTGGTCCCCAGCCATTAGAACTCTTTGGAAAGCAGAGAAAGCTGTAGTCTTGTTGGAGGAGGTGTGTCACCACTGGTGGTCTTTGAGGTTTCAAAAACACACACCATTTCCAGTGAGTTCTTGATCTGGTTCCTGCTTTTGGATCAGAGTAAGTTTTCAGCTACTACTCCATCCCCTAGCCTACCTGGCTGCTGCCATACTCCCTGCCATGATGAACATGAACTCACCCTCTGAAACTGTAAGCAGCCATTGAATGTTTTTTTTCTGCCGGTGTACCAAAAGCTAAAACTTGGAGTTCCAGGAAGAGAAGAGCAATGAATGAGTACAGAAATACATACAGACTCTCAGGTTCTTTTCCTTATAAAAGAGAAAAACTTTATTTTACATTTTAGTCTATTTAAAGGACAGAGCAGAGTTACTGAGTCACTGTTACTGTCACTGGGAGTGTCAGGCCTCATTCAGAGCTTTGGAGGTCATAGGCTCAAAGATACCTCATGAACATTCTTCCCCGAAAAGCACAGCTACAGGCATTTTTCATTGGCTATCAGATTTCCCTGAAGTATTCTGTAGAGAAATGAAGGTCAAGGAAAGGCTTAACTGAGTCACAGGTTCTCCTTGAATTCAGGCTTGCCCTTAAAAGGAGATCTTTTACAGGCCATTTGTACAGCAACATTTTTCTAGATGTTACCTTTGGATGTGGGTGTATTGAGGCAATAGAAAAGTCACTAAGTTAGAGCACATACTGCTCTGACCAAGGACCCATGCACTCATGTCTGGAGGCTCACAGACGTTCTTACTGTAGCTACAGGGGATCTGATGCTCTCCTCTGGATTCCAGGAGCATTTGCACTCAGGCACATTCCACACACAGACAAAGGAGTAAACACCAATTTAAAAATAAAATAAATCTCTCTCTCTTTCTCTTTTTTTCAGCAACAGAAACTTGTTCTTGTATAATTCTGAAAGTAGAAGTGTGAAATCAGTTTTAGTTGTCCAAATCAAGGTGTTGACAGGGCCTCATGCCCTCTGAATCAGCAACCACATGCCTAACAAGAAGTAATTTGGGAGGATTATTTTAACTCATGGTTTGATTCAGTCCATCATAACACAGAAGGCACATTGGCAGGAGTAGCTCAAGATGGTGGTAGCAGGAGTTAGAGGTTGTGTGGTCCCTAGTCTGGAAGCCAGAAGGAGCACTTCAGTGTTAGCCTCAAAGCCTACTCTCTAGAGTCTCCTTACCTTGCATTAGTCTGTCTTCTTAAAGGTTTTAGAACATCTCCAAACAATGCCACTGTTTGGGACCAAACACTGCTAGGCAGTGGGATACATTTTACACCAATCAATAGCACCACTTGCTTCAGGGGATAGCCCTGCTTTGTGTCTTCCAGTTGCTGGTAGCTGCTGGCATTCCTTGGTTTGTGGCTCCATCACACCCATTTTCACCCTAGTCATATTGCTTCCTCTTCTAGATGAGTTCTAGAAGAGTACTTATGGTTTTATACTTCAAATGCACCCAAATAATCTATAATCTCAAAGCCTTCAACTTCATCTATAAAGGCTAGCAAGTTAGACAGCACTCACAGGGTCTGCAGACCGAGCTGTACACAAATCTTTCACAGTTTCCCACAAGAAGATAAAAGCATATGGTCAGTCCACATTTAATTTTTTTTCTCTTTTGTGAGGCAGGATCTCACTATGTAGCATTGGTTGGCCTTAAATTTACTATCCTCCTGCCTTGGGTTCACAAGTACATGGTTTACAGGCAAATGCCCCAACAGCCTGCTTTCCATCCCATTAAGTGGACTGCATGTCCAAGTTTGCTTCTAGTACCGTTAGAATTCCTTTCTCTCTCTTTATATCTTTTTTCTTTCTTTATCATTTAAAACTCTCATCCAGCTGGGTTTTATTTTTGAATGAAATTTCTTTTTTATCCCAAGCTCTCATTATTAAGTATTTTATTTTCCCTGTCAAAATAAAGTGACTATCTAAAAACAAATCAACATCAAAACCACTGCATTTATTTTCCTTTAACAAATACAAAAAAATTAAAATAAGGATTTTTGTTGCTGTTGTTTTGTTTGTTTGTTTGTTTGTTTTAAATCAATACCACTTTTAAGAAATTGCCTTTGCTCACTTTGGGTTCTGGAAAATGACTGTTTCTGCTTGAGGAATGGAAAGTCCCTTCTGCGTGTCACTCTCATCTGGTGACAGCTCCCCGACAGCAGACTGGCATATTATAGGCATTTAGCATAACTCCTACAGACACACAACAGAGGGAAAGCTGTGTGGGTTTAGAATGGGCACTCTTCCACTCATTCACTCTTCTCAGCCTTCCAAGCAGCAGACTCCAGGGCCTGGCACTGCATTTCATGTGAGGGTTCTTAAGACAAAGCCAGCGCAGGCCCTAATCACACTCCCAGGGCTCAAAGGCCTGGCTGTTTTTCAAATTGATTGCCCTTTCCCCTGCTTCTGACACCCAAAACAAATAGCCAATTGCCTTCATGGGCGTTTCTGTGAAGGCTGTGATTAGGGATTGTTCCATTTCAGCCTTCTTTTCACTCTGCAGGAGAATTTGGAGTATGGCAGGGTGACTGTTTTGTTTCAGAGCACCATAATTTATTTCTGTTTGGGACCTTCTGTCCCTGAGTCATTTCTGTAGTGGGGCTGAGAAAAACAGAAGATTTCTGAAAACTTGGGGTATCAAGCTGGACAATTCTTTTAAAAAATGCATTTATTTGGAGTGTGTATCCCCACATGTGTGCGGTAGGCACAGGACACCTTTCAGGAGTTGGTTTTCTCCTTCTGCTACGTGTGTCCTTGTTGAACTCAGGTCAGTAGACTTGGTAGGAAGCTCCATAGCCCACTGAGACATTTTGCCTGCCCTTGTGATGGACCCTTGATTTTTTGCTAGTTTTATTTGTCTCTCTCCCCTCCCCTTGTCTGTCCTCTTCTCTTTCTTTTTCCTTCCATTTCATTTTTTTTCCTTAAGACAAAGTCTGCTGGGCAATGTGGCACACACCTTTAGTCCCTGCACTTAGGAGGCAGAGGCAGGTGGATCTCTGAGTTTCAGGTCAGTCTGCTATGTATCCATGTTGGCTTCAAACTCAGTGGCTCAAGGGATCTTTCCTGTCTCAGCTTCTCAAGTACCTGAAAATACAGACAAATACTACTATGACTAGCTTAGCTTTAATCTGAATTGTGACTTTTATTGAAAGGATGACATAATTTGAATCACTTTGTTTGCCAAGTATTAATGTAACAAGTGCCTCTCAGTTTTACACCGTCCCACCCCGTGTGTGTGTGTGTGTGTGTGTGTGTGTGTGTGTGTTTGTCTCTTCCCCTTCCATCTCTATTGTTCATTTTTATCTAGCAGGGCTCTTCTATATAGACCTGGCTGTCCTGACATCACTATGTAGCCTAGGCTGGCTTGATCTGGTAGCAGCCCTCCTCCCTCAGCATCCCAAGTGCTGTCACACTAGGTGTCACATACCACTTCTTTTACACATCAGCCACTATTGGTTGGTTTTGTTCTGCAATCCTGAAGTCTCCACCCCTGCTCAGTGACACATGTGCACATGCAGCCATCCTGTCATGGATCTTTCTGTCATGGGTGATCTAGTTTCTTGCAGATTCTATTCTGTTACTTTCAACATTTCCTATTTCTAGTACCCTCTTGAAATAGAACTCTCTCATGCTTGTCTGGCACCAATTCTTTTCCCTTATGTGTTGTTTCTAATCTGCTCTTTTTGATTTGGAATGTGCCAAAGAGAAACAAGGATGAATCAAGTCAAAGTGAAGTGATGGAAGTAAGAAGACGACAGTAAGGTGCAAGGGCAAGCAGAGACTCATGGAGACGTTTTGTCTTTTCTTTCTTTATCTGGCACCTAATACAGACAAGCACATTCAAGTCAGAATTCGAGTCAATGCTTGCCGTGTGGATAAACAGCATAGTGTAATGAAAGCTGAGCCTCTTGGTGCCTTTCTTGGATCTCTCTCCTCTGCCCCTTAGATTTCTTGTAAATGCCTTAGTGTGCCACACTGATGCCTGCTTATACAAGTTGTAAAAGTGAAAGGGGGCATTTAGAATTACAGAGATGAATCCAGAAAGAGTTCAGTGACCTTGGATAAAATATAAAACTCTTGAAGTTTTAGCTTTGCTGTAGACAGAGTTTACCTCATTAGTAGTTATCGTACAGAGAGGTCTTAGGGAAGTGGCCGACATGTAAAACAACCCAATCAGCAGCAGGGAGGAGTCAAATGAGCTGTGAGGTCAGGGGAGGCTTCCTCACAACCAGAAGAATGAACACCAGCTGCAGATGCCAAGAGCTGTTTAAAGCAGAGGAAACTGGGTCACTGACATAGAAAGAGATTGAGTTCTACTTGCTGTCGGAGGCCAGCAGTGCAAGGTTCCACCCTGTCTACTTATAACCTGTGTCCTTCTATAGCCTTAGCCGCTGAGAAGATTCTAGATGGTACCTGTGACTTTCCATTCTCTCTAGCTCCATAAGTTCAATGTCCAGTCATTCTGCTCAGCGTCTTGAATGGTTCTCAGCTGCTCTATACATATCATGGTCCTTTCTAGTCATTTGGCCAAGCAGGAACTTTGCTTAACTGTAACTCTTCAAGCTGCTTCATATCATCATCCATAGAAGGATGACCTGCCATTTCCTTGACCAGTACTAACACATTGGTGAGTCATTGCCTTCTATATTGAAACTCAATTCTCAATGCGATAGTATTAAGGAACGGGCCTTGGGGGGATAGGCAACAAAGTCCTCCTGAGTGGGATTAGTGCCTCAATACAGGAGACGGAAGTGAGCCTGCTTTTCCACTTTTGCTGTGCAGTCATGTGACGACTCAGCAAGAGGCACTATCTAGGACGTGGGGTAGAAACTGGTGGTAGAGAACACTTCCATAGCACTCACAAGGTCCTGATTATGATTCCTACCAGTGAGAAAAGAGAGAGGAAAACACCAATGTTTGGATAATCTACGAAACATCCCAACTACCGGTGCATTTACCACGGCATCTCTAAGCCCTGGGACTGTAAGGGACAAATCTCTATCATTTGTAAATTATCCAGCCTAAGATATTGTGTTATAGTAGCCTGGATAGACTAAGGCATCTACTCTCAACTTAAACTTATAGAGGTCCTTAGGCTGCTGAGCAATATTATCAAGTTTCCCAGGGTCTTTATTATCTTCATTCTGCTTACTCTGGGCTGATGAAAAGAGGAGATAGGGGCTACCTCAGAACTGCAGTGTGTCCTCACCCAGCTGCATTTGCACTAAAAGCATCATAGCCACACCTCCCGCTAGCCTGCCCCCCCACCTACCTTCCTTCCTTCCTTCCTTCCTTCCTTCCTTCCTTCCTTCCTTCTCTCTCTCTCTCTCTCTCTCTCTCTCTCTTTCTTTCTTTTCCTTTCTGTTCTTTTCTGAGGGTCTCACTATATAGCCCAGGCAGCCCTTGAACTCAAGATTGTCCTGCCTCTTGAGTCCTACCTTCCAAGCACTGGATTGTAGGCCTGTACTACCATGCCTGGTACACAAGTCTACTCTGTAACATACACTCATCTCTCTCTAAAAAGGCATCCCTACTCAGTCAAGTCCACAAAACCTGTTGGAAAAGTAACGAGGCAGATGATGCTTGGCTGCAATGGGAGCTTATAGTGAAGGGATGGGGTGTACAGCCATAAGCAGTTTTAAACTCTTTCATTGGCAATTCATCTATCTCTGTCTGAGATTTTTCTGATGATGAGATATGTGACATGTTTTAAAGTGGCTGGAAGGCATATCTGTGAAATATAATCCAACACATTTCATTGTTACTTTTTAAGTACCACAATTATCCAATTATTACAGAACTCTCCTCCCATGTGTCATTGGTCAGCTACAGCTAGTTGAGGGATTACAAACCTCCTCCTTAATAACTTTTTTCTCCCATGTACCTGTCATAAAGCTACAGCCTAAAACTTTGTTTTAAAAATTCACACCTGTTTTGTGTGTGTGAGAGAGAGTGTGGAGATACATGCATGGAGGTCAGAGGTCAGCCCCAGGGAGTCCGTCTGTGTGTTCTGGGAATCAAACCCAGGCCATCCACACTTGGTGGCAAGTGCCATTACCCGCTGAGCCATCCTGTCAGCCAATAGGTTTAATTTTAATGTAACTATTAATCTTTTACTTCTAATCCAGAGAATGTCCCAAACACACCTCTTCATTTTCTAAGGTTCAAAGTTTTGCACTTTCACAAAAGCACACCCTTCAGCTCCAGACTAAACTGGTTTTTTATTCTTTGTACCTGGAGTTGCTGTGCCTGCTGTTTACTCTGTTAGTTCACTTCAGGCTCTTTCCCCTCCCCTTATTTCAACCAACTGAGGAGGCCTCTGGCATCTCCAATCTGGGCTGGCCTTTGGAATCTCCAATTTTGCAAGCTACCAATGAGTGTTTTCTGTTTCCTCGGGCTCCATCTAGCGGGCTGAAGTGGCCAGCGCTGCCCTCACTTGGATCTATTTACAATCTTGACTGGCAAATTCAATAGATGTGGTGTGATGTTAGGACCAGCTGTCTCACAGATCACACTTTCTTATGGTGTGTCATTTGGGGAAGGACGTATAGAAGTTTTCAACCTGTGGGTCTTGACCCCTAGGGGGTGAATGACTCTTTCACAAGGGTCACCTAAGACCACTGGAAAGTGCAGATTTGTATATTATGATTCATAACAGTTGCAACATTACAGTTATGAAGAAGCAATGAAAATAATTTTATGGTTAGGAAGGTTGACTAGAGGATCTCCGAAGGGTCTTTTTCACTGGACACTAATCCAATTCACAGACATGTGACCTAGTAATAATCATCTTCCCAGACATGTGACCTAGTAATAATCATCTTCCAAAGAGGGTGACTCTTCACATCTTTGACTTGGGATCAGGTAGGATTTCAACATATTAGTGGGGATGGAGATGGTATGACACAAATATTAAGTATGTAGCACTTAGACTTAATGTTTCCTCTTTCAAACTGTCTTAGATAGAGTTGCAAGAGATTATTATTGTACCTCGTGGACACATTACTTCATTACCTGGGCTAGGAGGAGCTGTCAGTAGATGTACCTTACCTCTGTGTCACTGATACTCAACTGCTTGTTCTTCTTAGCATTGTCATCATTATTACTTACACACCTGCCATTGCACATGCAGCTGCCAGAGGACAACTCTGTGGTTCTTTCCTTCCACTTTCATGTGGGTTCTGGAGATCAGCCCAGCTTTTAGACATTAAGGGCAAGTACTACAGTCTCTTAGGCCCCAATTGCTGTTTGTAATACGCAAACTTTGTTTCTCTGAAAAAAACTTCTAGGTAAATACGTAATTTATACAATTAAACTCTTTTTCTGTACCTTATGTAAAGAAATCTGGTCTTGGGGTATATGTAAATCTCTAACACTTGGAGTGAGGTTTTGTCTGTTTCACTTTACTTAGACTCAAGTCCCAGGCAATACTTACTGAAACGTACACTGACCCAGTGCTGACTTAGACACGGGGAGTACAGTATTAGAATCACTAAATTCTTAGGGTAAGAAGGGTTGCCATGGGAACAAAACAAACATGTGTGAGAAGGCTGATAAGTGCTGTAACCATAAAGCAAGGAAGGGAGACAGGGAGTGAGGAAGAGTAGATGCTGTTTTACGATAAGCAAAGATTCACTGATTAAGTGCCATTTGCAAAGGTCCCTAAAGATAGCAAAGGAAATGCAGTACTGATGAATTGATTACATGTGGTATAAAAGATAGCACTCCTGGGCTGGAGAAATGGCTCAGTGGTTAAGAGCACTGGCTGCTCTCTTCCAGGAATCCTGAGTTCAATCCCCAGCAATCATGTGGTGGCTCACAATCATCTACAGTGGGATCTGATGCACTCTTCTGGTGTGTCTGAAGACAGCGACAGTGTACTCACATGTATAAAATGAGTAAAATCTTGATAAAATTTCTACCTTGACCACTAAACTTGGCCTAAGAACAACTGGAGCGCTGAGTGATGTTCAGCTCGGTGGAAGGGTATGTGCCCATGAGAGTCCTTGAGCTCCATTTCTAACAAAAACAATGTTTCAACAAGAAAAACAAACAAAGAAGCACCAACCAAGACAGAAAAAAAAAACCAAAACAAAAGTATGCAAACAAAACAGAGTTTCAATCCCCAGCACACACATAAAAAGCTGGATGCGTGCTGGATGCATGCACTCAGTAGCCAAATAATCCCAGGGGCTTGCTGACAAGCCAATCAAGGCTAACCACCAAGCCCCAGATTCAGTGGAAGATCCTGTTTCAAAAACTCAGGTTCAAAATCACTTAGCAATTGATTAAGGTACTCGACATTGACCCTTGGGCTCCAGGCACACATGTACCTACTTACATGTACAAACAGGTACACACATTGGAATCACTATACAACACACACACAGACAGACCACACACAGACACACAGACACAGACACACACACACACAGACACACACACACACACACACACACACACACACACCAGTCATTTTTGCCATTTTAAACTGAAGTATATGTTAATGTCTACATAGAGATGTTAAGTTGGTGTTGGGAAATCAGAAGTGGAGGTTAGACTAGTGGCCTGGCCTAGAGGGAAAAATTCATGCTTTAGCAAATACAGATCTGTAGATGTATTTTCTTCCAGAAGCTGACCTGAGATTCTTTTAATAAAAACAGAGAGAAATAGAAGTTTGAGGATTCCTGCACGGAACACCCTAACATTTATTAGAGTTGGGGGAGCAGAAGAGACCTATGAGACAGAATAAGCAGTGACAAGATAGGAGTGGAGCTCTGACGTCAGTACCCACTTTGGGAGGAGATATGGCATTTCCTGGTGACATGACAAGTGGTACTGTTGAAGTAAGAGAGACAAAAACTGGAAACTGACCATGATATTTATCTGAGTGGAAGTTATTTTTTACTTTGACTGTTACAAATCAATGATGTGATAACATGAAAGTTGAAGTGACATGAGGGGATGACGGGGAGAGGAGAAGAGGACAAAGTGTAGAGAACTCTTCTGTTTTTTATTTGTTTTATTTTATTTTCATAGAAAGATGACAAAACATTATCTTCAGGGTTATGTAGCATCAAAGCAATGTGAATTTTTGATATGAAGACCAAGGATTCTGCAGGGTTCAGGAATCTTGAACCCACAAGTCACCTAGAAATGTGCTGAGACACACTTTTGATTTTGACCCTATAAACACTGTCTATACCTATCCAAACATCCAATGCCTTGCAGAAAAGACCTATGGCCAGTGGTGGCAGTTAGTGAGAAACTATGCCACACAGTACTCCAGAAGAGCCTTTCTGCTATTGGCTATAATATTTGAGATGGTAGTCTATGGCCTGCTGTGCTCTGGAATACATGGTTGGGAGTGCAAGGTGTTGTAGAGAGTCAGTGGACCCTATAGTTTAAACGTTCAGAGGCAGTCTTTGCAAAACAAGTCTTACCTGTCATTTTTATAGAAGCTAAAAAGACAACATTGTAACAACATCCTTCCCACTAGTCATCAGAGTTTTTTACAAGCCGTAGTTGAGTGTGAACAAATCATGCTAGGTTCCAAATACCTATTCTACACTGACTAAGCTTGGATCACTTGTTTCTGTGTGACATTCCAATGGCCATAGCTTTTTCTGATGACTGGTACATGTTTGTTCTTTTGATTTTATTATTATCATTATATCATCTTTCCAAATGACTTTATTACTCTAGTTGAAAATTTGAATTTACTAATGAACTATTTAGTACTCAAAAGAATAAAGATATGTTTTTAGTTTTTTCCAACTTTTTGTGAGCATAGTTATTTACTCTACAGTCTTATTTTCAGAGGGGGGGGAGGGAGAGAGGGGGAGAGAGAGAGAGAGAGAGAGAGAGAGAGAGAGAGAGAGAGAGAGAGAAAAGAGGGAGAGAACATACCTACTACTGTCTTTTTTTTTTTTTTTTTTTTTTTGGTAGGGATGTGCCTCCGGCAGTCAGCACCCACCTAACAGAGTCTGCTGAGCTACATGACTGGAAACCAAACCAAAGAGATGGAAGCAGCTATAGTGTGTGCTTGTGCATGTGTGTACAGACTTGTTATGTGGGTGCTAGTATCCAAACTCCCATTTCCATAATTGAGCAGCAAATACTCCAACTGCTGAGCTGGTTCTTCAACTCCTCTATTTTTCGTCCTAATAAGAGTTTATTTAACAATTATTCTTTTATACTTTGTGATCTTATGTTCTGTGTAGGATTTTTTTCTATTTCCCAGTAACAAGATAAGGGTTTTTTTTACATATCTTTTATCATAAGACTTTTATATTTTAGCTTTTGTATTAGGTATATGCTATTTTTGATCCATTATATATAATATAGTATAATTACTATTCCCCACCCTGAAAGGATAGGCAGTTATTCTAGCTTCCTTTGTAGGAAAGATATTAATTTCTCATTAAAAAAAGTTTGGATTGTTTTATCAAGTCACTTGACCACACACACTCTTACATGTTCTTGGCTTTTTCTTCTCTTTCTCTTGCTTCGATGAATTTGTCTTTCTTTTTATTATTAGAGTCAATGTTATGCCTTGATTCCATTAGTTTTTACTTACTGTTCTCCTACTTACTGTTCTCCTCTGTCCCGGGACCCCATGTTACAGTTAGTGATTACGTGTCACTAAGGCATCTCTCAACTTTTACAGCTCTTCTATTTGCGAATTTCTGGTCATGTATTGTATAGAATGTTTCTCAGTGAGTTTCTTTGGTGATGTTCTCAGGATTAGTGCTCAGGTTTAGACATGGTTTTGACTATGCTTTCTAAAGTCATCAATGTGGTACTGTTGGAGATGGTAGAACCTCTAAAGATGACTAGGTCGTAGGAATGCCAGTCAAAGCAAGGGACCAGTTCTAGTCTCTCAGAATGTGTTAATTCCCAAGGGTCGGTAGTTATGAAAGGAGAGGATTGGCCCCTCAACTCTCCAACCTAACTTCTCACCTTACCATGTGACCTCTTCTGCTCTGCCTTGGTGACACCATCTACCATAGAGCCCTTATCAGAGCTGAAATGAATGATATCAACTGACCTTCAACTTGTGGTCTCTCAAATTAGAAGCTAAGTAAACCACTCCATAGGTACTCAGCTGTAGTCACTGTGTATTCCAGATAATTTCATGTCAATTTGTCACAAGCTAAAGTTATTAGACAAAAAGGAACCTCAATTGAGAAGATGCTTCCATAAGACTGGGTAGCAGGCAGCCCTGTAGGTCATTTTCTTAATTAGTGATTGATATTGATGGGCCCAGATCTATAGTGGATGGTGCCATTCCTGGGCTGGTGGTCAGTCCTGTGGTCTATAAGAAAGCAGGTTGAACAAGCCAAGAGGAACAGACTAATAAGCAGCACCCCTCCATTATCAGCTCCTGTCTCCAACTTCCAGCCCTGTCTGAGTTCCTGTCCTGACTTCCTTCATGATGACTACAATGTGCAAGTGTGAGTGAAATAAGTCCCTTCCTCCCCAAGTTGCTTTGGCCATGATGTTTCATCACAGCAAGAGTAGCCCTAATTAAGACACCATGTTAAGGCAGCAGAACATGACGATGCTGTGGCTTCTGCCCCTGGCTCTGTTTTTGTTCAGTTTTGTTTTGTTTACATTCCTGATTACCTAACATTTGTCGGTGTCTGCCTCTGTGCAAAAGCACACACCTGGCAAATTCTGCTGGAAGCAAAGGTCACTGGAAGCAAAGCATAGGAGTTGAAAGCAGTTGTCAGCCGGGCAGTGGTGGCACACGCCTTTAATCCCAGCACTTGGGAGGCAGAGGCAGGCGGATTTCTGAGTTCGAGGCCAGCCTGGTCTACACAGTGAGTTCCAGGACAGCCAGGACTACACAAAGAAACCCTGTCTCGAAAAAACCAACCAACTAAACAAACAAAGAAAGCAATTGTCTTGTGATTTAGGATCAGAGAGAGACAATCCAAGGACTGAGGGTTGTGGCTTCTGTATTCTTTCTTCGCCGTATTTTCTGTTGGTCCTTGGAAGCTGATGTGGCTCTTGCTTTTCCATTGGCCCCTCAACTTTAAGACCTTGCTCTTTTATTTAATAAATAGTTTCTGTCTGGCTGCCAGCCATCATTTTGGAGCTTAATCTCACTGTTTCATTTGCAGTTACATTGCAGGATTTTATGTACTGTAACCTTTGGTTGTTTCTAATCATTACACTGTAAAATAAAAACAATTCTTGAGAGCACAGCCTCCCAGTTATGTAGCCAGAATATACATTTTTTTTTACATTAGTATTGATCTGTATGTGATTTTAGGATCTTGAAGTATCACCAATTTCCAAGCAATTGTCCTTGCAAACTTGGAAGATGGAACGCAGAGCATTTCCCAGCCCACCAAAAAAAAAAAAAAAAAAAAAAGGATTTTTCTTACCCATTGTTTTCATACCAGAGGGTCTTGCTGGACAGGAAAGTCTGCATAAGTTTTCAAAGTTCCATCTTACCAGGTAGGAAGACTAATCTTCATTGCCAATTCAGCTGCATTTGGGAATATTAAGAGGCAGACTTCTGCACAATCACATGAAAGTATTTCTAGAGAGTTTTAACTGAGAAGAGAAGATCCACCCTTAATGTGAGTGGTATTAGTTCATGAGCTGCCTAAGTAAAAATGAGGAAGGAGAAAGCCTCTGGAGCAATCAGCACTCCTATGGAGGTTTGAATGAGAATACCCTACATAGGCTCATCATGTATTTGAATACTTGGTTGAAGTGGAAACTTACAGTTTCTTTGGAAAGTCAGTTGTGTCAAATAATGTTTTACTGGAGCAAACACATGAAAGAGTGTTTTCCTGAAGCAGACACAAGTGAAAGGACATTTTGCTAAAGTAGACACCTGAAAGGATACATGATAAGGGATTCTTCACTAACAACACACTTATTGGTTCACCTTACATTTTGTAGCTGAGCTCCATTTGTCCTGAAAGAAATGCACCAAAAAAACTTCTGGTGATATTCTGGTAATTTCTTGCTGCTTCCTCAGAATCGGGCTAATTGGCAGGGTGATGTCGGTTGAGTTTTGCTGGTGAAGCAAGACTCATGAAGGACACTTGATGTTTGGAGGGTGTATTAATAGAACTCAACAGACAGTGACAGATTCGGGCTTGCATAGCTAGCTTTGTTATGCTTCTTGGTCTTGAGTCTTCATCTTAGATTCATTGAGAGAGGTACAGCAGAGAACTTCTTCTGGCATCCCTGCTGGTCTTAATTGCTCCTGCTGACTCGTGCCCATTCAGCTGAGGCTTGATTGTTTCCACTAGGTCATGCCACCACTGCTGATTCATATTCATATTTGCTATCCCAATACTACTGAACTTGACTGCTGGCATATTCCTGAAATATTTGCAAAGGGATTGAGCTGCTGCTGCTGAATCCTATGAGCTGAACAGATGATTTCCTGATGATGCAGATGGGATTTGCTCCAAAGAACAGTTCTCTAACCTAAAGAAAAATATGCCTATTAACATACAAGAACTCTATAGAACTCCAAATAGATTAGACCAGAAAAGAAATTCCTCATGTCACATAATAATCAAAGCATCAAATGCACAAAACAAAGAAGCAATATTAAAAGCAATAAGAGAAAAAGGTCAAGTAACATATAAAGGCAGACCTATAAGAATTACACCAGACTTCTCATCAGAGACTGTAAAAGCCAGATGATCCTGGACAGATATCATACAGTCCTTAAGAGAACACAAACGAGAGCCCAGACTACTATACCCAGCAAAACTCTCAATTATCATAGAAGGAGAAACCAAGATATTCCATGACAAAACAAAATTTACACAATATCTTTCCACAAATCCAGCACTACAAAGGGTAATAGAGGAAAAACTCCAACACAAGGAGGGAAATTATACCCTAGAAAAGACAAGAAAGTAATCTTCTTCCAACAAACCCAAAAGAAGATAGCCACACAAACATAATTCCACCTCTAATAACAAAAATAACAGGAAGCAACAATCACTTTTCTAATATCGAATAAAATTGACTTTCAACCAAAAGTTATCAGATCGTGGGCAGATCATGGAAACAGAAAAATAAACAGAGACACAGTGAAACTAAGAGAAGTTATGAACCAAATGAATTTAACAGATATCTATAGAACATTTCATCCTAAAACAAAAGAATATACCTTCTCAGTACCTCATGGTACCTGCTCCAAAATTGACCATATAATTGGTCACAAAACAGACCTCACCAGACACAAGAGAATTGGCATAATCCCATGCATCCCATCAGATCACCATGGACTAAGGCTGGTCTTCAATAACAACAAAAACAATGGAAAGCCCACATACATGTGGAAACAAAACAACATTCTACTTAATGATAGCTTGGTCAGGGAAGAAATAAAGAAAAAAATTAAAGATTTCTTAGAATTTAATGAAAGTGAAGGCCCATCAAACCAAAACTTATGGAACACAATGAAAGCAGTGCTTAGAGGAAAACTCATAGCTATAAATGCCTACAAAAAGAAACTGGAGAGAGCATACACTAGCAACTTGACAGCACACCTGAAAGCTCTAGAACAAAAAGAAGCCAATACACCCAAGAGGAGTAGATGGCAGGAAACAATAAAACTCAGGACTGAAATCAACCAAGTAGAAACAAAAAGAATTATACAAAGAATCAACAAAACCATGAGCTGGTTCTTTGAAAAAGTCAGCAAGATAAATAAACCTTTAGCCAGACTAACCAGAGGGCACAGAGACAGTATCCAAATTAATAAAATCAGAGCTGAAAATGAGACATAACAACAGAAACTGAGGAAATTTAAAAAATCATCAGATCCTACTGCAAAAGTCTATACTCAACAAAACTGAAAAATCTGGATAAAATAGACAATTTTTTAGACTGATACCAGGTACCTCAATTAAATCAGGATCAGGTAAACCATCTAAACAGTCCCATAACCCCTAAAGAAATAACAGCAGTCATTAAAAGTCTCCCCACCAAAAAAAGCCCAGGACCAGATGGTTTTCGTGCAGAATTCTATCAGACCTTCAAAGAAGACCTAATACCGATTCTCTTTAAACTATTCCACAAAATAGAAACAGAAGAAACACTAACCCATTCGTTCTATGAAGCCACAATTATGCTTATACCTAAACCACACAAAGATCTAACAATGAAAGAAAACTTCAGACCAATCTGCCTTATGAATATCTGCCCCACTCCGCGGGGGATTTGATTAGACCCTAGGGAAGGAGGCAAAAGAATGAAGGTACAAGAGACACAAAGGATGAGGGCAAGTCTGGGGTTCTGATGAAGCTCTGCTATTTTAATTTCAGGCAGCAGGTTATAAAGACACAGCAAAATGAAAAGTTTAGGCAAGGGTCATTGCTTAGGGCTATCCCACTATTGAATCCTCACTGTCTAAGACCATCCCACTGGATGGTCTTATATCATCATTGCCCAAGAGCATCCCAATGTCATAACTGCCTCCCAGGGAATACCAGACTTTCTTTGAGTTCCTGGGATCTGAGACCCGTGAACTTCCATTCTTAACCTTGTACTGAGTAGGCTTTCTAGAACAGCAGGTAATTTCCTGGGTTTGGCTCCCAGCAAATATCAATATTCAATAATCATCCATCATGATCGAAGGGCTTAATCCCAGGAATGCAAGGATGGTTCAATATTAGGAAATCCATCAACATAATCCACAATATAAACAAACTCAAAGGAAAAAAAAACCACACTGGATGCTGAAAAAACATTTGACAAAATTCACCACTCCTTCATAGTAAAAGTCTTGGAAAGAACAGGAATTCAAGGCACATACCTAAACACAGTAAACCAGTAGACAACATCAAACTAAATGGAGAGAAACTTGAAGCAATCCCACTAAAATCAGGGACTAGACAAGGCTGCCCACTCTCTCCCTATCTATTTAATATAGTACTGGAAGTCCTAGCCAGAGCAATTAGGCAACAAAAGGAGGTCAAAGTGATGCAAATTGGAAAGGAAGAAGTCAAAATATCACTATTTGCAGATGATAAAATAGTATACTTAAGTGACCCCAAAACTTCCACCAGACAACTCCTAAACCTGATAAACAACATCAGCAAAGTGGCTAGTTATAAAATTAACTCAAACAAATCAGCAACTTTCCTCTACTCAAAGGATAAACAGGCTGAAAAAGAAATTAGGGAAATGACACCCCTCACAACAGTCACAAATAATATAAAATACCTTGGGGTGAATCTAACCAAGCAAGTGAAATATCTGTATGACAAGAACTTCAAGTCTCTGAAGAAAGAAATCAAAGAAGATCTCAGAAGATGGAAAGATCTCCCATGGGAGGATTAATATAGTAAAAATATATAATGGCAGGATTAATATAGTAAAAATGGCCATCTTGCCAAAAGCAACTACAGATTCAATGCAATCTCCATCAAAATTCCAACTCAATTCTTTATAGAGTTAGAAAGAGCAATTTGCAAATTCATTTGGAAAACAAAAAACCCAGGATATGGGAAAACAATTTTCAATAATAAAAGAACTACTGGTCACCATCCCTGACCTCAAGCTGTACTACAGAGCAATAGTGATAAAAACTGCATAGTATTGATACTGAGGCAGGCAGGAAGATCAATGGAACAGAACTGAAGACCCAGAAAAGAACCCACACACCTATGGTCACTTGATCTTTGACAAAGGAGCTAAAACCATCCAGTAGAAAAAAGACAGTATTTTCAACAAATGGTGCTCGTTCAACTGGAGGTCAGCATGTAGAAGAATGCAAATGGATCCATTCTTATCTCCTTGTACAAAGCTCAAGTCTAAGTGGATAAAGGACCTCCACATAAAACCAGATACACTGAAACTAATAGAAGAGAAAGTAGGGAAGAGCCTCGAACACATGGGCACAGGGGAAAAGTTCCTGAACAGGACACCAATGGCTTATGCTCTAAGATCAAGAATTCACAAATGGGACCTCATAAAATTACAAAACTTCTGTAAGGCAAAGGACACTGTGAATAGGACAAAACAGCAACCAGCAGATTGGGAAAAGATCTTTACCAATCCTACTCCAATAGAGGGCTAATATCCAATGTAGATGAAGAACTCAAGAAATTATACTTCAACAATCAAATAACCCTATTAAAAATGGGGTACAGAGCTAAACAAAGTATTCTCAACTGAGAATACTCGAATAGTCGAAAAGAAAGGTTCATTGATGAAAGTAGGGTGTTGAAGTCTCCCACTATTATTGTGTGAGATGCAATGTGTGCTTTGAGCTTTAGTAACATTTCTTTTATGAATGTGGGTATCCTTGCATTTGGTACATAGATGTTCAGAATTGAGATTTCATCTTGATTGATTTTTTCCTTTGACAAGAATGAAATGTCCATTCTTATCGTTCTTGATAACTTCTGGTTGAAAGTCAATTTTATTTGGTATCAGAATGGCTACTCCAGCTTGTTTCTTGGAACCATTTGCTTGGAAAATTGTTTTCCAGCCTTTTATTCTGAGGTAGTGTCTGTCTTTGTCACTAAGGTACGTTTCCTGTATGCAGCAAAATGTTGAGTCCTGTTTACATATCCAGTCTGTTAGTCTATGTCTTTTTTATTGGGGAATTGAGTCCATTGATGTTTAGAGATATTAAGGAGAAATGATTGTTGCCTCCTGTTATTTTTTTTTATTAGAGGTGGAGTTTTGTTTGTGTGGCTTCCTTCTTTTGAGTTTGTTGAAAGAAGATTACTTTTTTGCTTTTTCTAGGATATAATATCCTTCTTGTGTTAGTGGTTTCCCTCTATTATCCTTTGTAGGACTGGATTTTTGTAGATTTGTGGAAAAGAAATCTCCTAAAGGCCACAAGTCACTAAATCATGATGATGGAAATAAATTCTTAAATGGCTGGTGAATTATACTGTTTATTATAAAACAAATGCTTTCTTTAGCTTATTAAATTAAGAGGCAGCTTAAGGTTTTTGTTGCTTATCTTGATTGGCTTATTGAAGCTTTAAAAAATGTCATTCTTTGAATCTGACATTTCAATCTCTGGATTATTACCAGCATATTGAAATTCAAATGCAAATTTTAATTTAAATAATTTTGAGAACAAGTTAAAAGTGAGGTTTGGTAGCTTTTTGATAATTAATAGGTGGCAAAACAAAGGTGTAGGAAAATACTTTATTAGTCAAAACTATAAAATATAATGCATATACAGGCTGAAGCTAATCTTTTATATTAGATAAGTAAGTGAAATAGTTTTAGATTTCAACCCCACAGTGAAATAGCATAGGAAAACTACTTAAAGAAGAGGGCTATTAGCAAGTATGATAAAGAATAGCATCTACAGGAGGTACATTTGTAATGATGTTTTAAAATTATAGTATTTTTTTAATTTATTTTATTACATGAGTACACTGTAGCTGTTTTCAGACACACCAGAAGAGGGCCTCAGATCCTCATTACAGATGTTTATGAGCTACCATGTGGTTGCTGGGAATTGAACTCAGGACCTCTGGAAGAGCAGTCAGTGCTCTTAACCACTGAGCCATCTCTCCAGCCCCAATTACAGTATTGTTTAATGGGAAAGGTTACCATCAATATGAATTTTTTTTTATTAAATGTGGTATTGCAACAAAAAAAATGTTCAAAATCCTTAGTCATCAGGGAAATTCAAATTAAAACAACCATGAAATTCCAACTGACACCAGTCAAAATGGCTAATATCAAAAACACAGGTGATAGGAGATGCTGGCAAGGATGTGGAGAAAGAGGAACACTCCTCCATTGTTGGTGGAATTGTAAGCTGGTACAACCACTGTGGAAAGTAGTCTGGTGGTTCCTCAGGAAATTAGACAAAGTATTACCTGAGGATCCAGCTATACCACTCCTGGGCATATACCCAAAAGATACTCCAACATGTAACAAGGACACATGTTTCACTATGTTCTTAGCAGCCTTATTTATAATAGCCAGAAGCTGGAAAGAACCCAGATATCCTTCAACAGTGGAATGGATACAGAAAATGTTGTGCATTTACACGATGGAGTACTACTCAGCTATTAAAAACAATGAATTAATGAAATTCTTAGGCAAATGGATGGAACTAGACAATATCATCCTGAAGGAGGTAACCCAATCAGAAAAGAACACACATGGTATGCACTCACTGATAACTGGATATTAGCCCAAAAGCTCACAATACCCAAGATACAACTCACAGACCACATGAATCTCAAGAAGAAGAAAAACCAAAGTGTGAGTGCTTCGGTCCTTCTTAGGAGTAACAAAGTACTCATGGGAGCAAATACAGAGACAAAGTGTGGAGCAGAGACTGGAGGAGGGGCCGTCTGGAGACTGCCCCACCTGGGGATCCATCCCATGTGCAGTCACCAAATGCAGACACTGTTGTGGATGCCAGGAAGTGCATGCTGACAGGAGCCTGATATAGCTGTCTCCTTAGAGGTCTGCCAGAGCTTGAAATATACAGAGGCGGATCCTCACAGCTAACCACTGAACTGATCATGGGGTTCCCAATGTAGGAGTGAGAGAGAAGACTGAAGGAGCTGAAGGGGCTTGCGGCCCCATGGGGTGAGTGACAATACCAACCAACCAGGGCTCCCTGGGTCTAAACTGCCAGCTTAGGAACACACATGGAAGGATCCATGACTCCACCTGTATATGTAGTTGATGATGGCCTTGTCAAGCATCAGTGGGAGAGGAGGTCCTTGGTCGTGTGAAGGCTGCATGCCCCAGTGTGGAGAAATTTGAGGGCAGGGAGGCAGGAATGGGTGGATGGGTAGGGGCACACCCTCATAAAAGTAGGAAAAGGGGGGATGGGATAAAGGGGCTTCTGGGGGGCAGAATGAGAAAAGGGGATAACATCTGAAATGTAAATAAATAAAAACCCAATATTATAATAATAATAATAATAATAATAATAATAATAAACAGACAATGGAACTGGCTATCTCAGTCAAGCATTTGAGACTTTTTGGCAACAATTTAATATTACCCATTTTACTGGGATTCCTTATAATCCTTAAGGAGAGATATTGTGAAAAGGGCCCATGGAATTTTAAAACAATATCTTCATAAAATAAAAAAGGAGGAGGTATATCCCTGTACACCACAAATGTATTTAAATCATGTTCTTTTTAAAAAAAAATTAAAAATTTGAGTGCCAAGGAACTTTCTGCTGAGTGTCTTTGACATCCTACAACTAGGCATACTTATGCCTAGGTGAAAAGGAAGGATTTCACTGGCATATGGCATGATCCTGATCAGGTTTGTGTTTTTTCTGCAGGATCATGAAGGAGCATGGTGGCTGCCAGAAAGATTGCTGAGACATTCTGATGCTGGGAGAAAGAATGATGCTGACCTGTGAGCTTGCTGAGTGCCCTGACAAGGGTGACTGGGAAACTGTATTGGACATACGTTCCTGACCTATCTTTGCTTTCCTATATCCCATATGGGACAAGCTGCCTTGCCTCAAGTTTTTGACCTTGTGGGACAGAGAAGCAAAAAGAGAAGTTATAATGATTCTTGTATTTTTCTTAAATGTGACCAGTTTTTCAGACTCAATCGTACTGGTCTAGAAATCAATCCAATATTGGAAATAACAGTCTTCATTTGGAAGAGTTGATTTGGACATTTTCAGAAACATATTTGGAAGTTAGCTGCAGTTCTCTATGATGTTATGTTAGCAAGAGATAAAGTTGGGGTAGGATCTGAATTTCAAACAAGTGTTAGTGTGTGTGTTAAGGCTCTTGTAATTGTTAAGTTAAAATAACTTTTGTTTCTTCTACAGTATTTATTGTAAGTTGCATTGATTGTACACTTTCTATTTGTGTTAATGTGTTGAAACCTGGCATGTTTGTTATGGGGGTCTATCAACCAGCTTTTGTCTTATTGCCCTGAGTATTACAGAACCTTAGTTTTCTGAAAAAAAGCTTGCAAGTACTGGAAGAAGTGAGTTAGGCTTTAAGTAGAAGCAAGAAGGTAGTGGGCTTGATTATTGCCGGTATAACAGCTTTAATTACATTAATTACTTGCACCACTGTTTCTGCAATAGCTTTGACACCAGAAGTTAAAACAGCTACTTCTGTTTTAGCAAAAAAAAAAAGTTACTAATGTGTTGAGTATACAAGGGGATTTAGATAGACATTTGGAACATTAGATTGATGCTCTTTATCCTATTCAAATTATTGGAAGGAGATTCAGAGTTTAAGAGTAAGGAGCCATCTCAAGTGTCATGCCAAATACCAATGGAGTTGTGTTACTTCTAAAATTTATAATGACAGTCATTTTAATTAGGAAAAAGCTTAAAGACACTTGCAGGGTATTTGGCATAATTCTAACACCTCTCTGGATATTTTAACTTTGCATAGTGAGATTACTAATTTAAAGAATGGTGTTCTGCTGAGCTTTGATGCTTCAGATACTGCTGATAAAATTTTCTATGACTTGAGGTCAGTATTTCCATTTCAGTCAAGGTTCAAGAATGGCATAAATAGCTTGATTATGCTAGTCCTTTTTGTCCTGGGAATATTTTTATTCTTGCCCATTGTGTTAAAGCTTGTCTTTAACAACATCAGCATGTTGGCAGCCAAAGTACATGACTTGAAACTGAAAATGGACCCCTAGACAGAGTTCTTAATTTAACAGGTTGGCAACCCAAGGATGGGTAAGATTCTACACAGAGCCTTACCAACCTAAGACAGAAGTGCATTGCTTTTGATAATGCATATTCCATGATGGGTAAGGAAGGCGTTCTTTCCAAAATAACCAAAGACAGGCTGAGTCTTGTTTATGAAATAAAAAAAAGGGGAGATGTGGAGAACTTTTTGGGCTGCTCGACACAAATCTGACATTGGCCAATGACAAGGAAATGGGCTTCAGGCAGGCATTTGACATGAGGCTAGAACAAAGAAGTAATTTCAGGCAGGAATCTAAATCTTAGGCTAGAACAAAGAAGTAGGTTTCAGGCATGAAAATGACTTTGGGCTAGGACAGGGAAGTAAGCTCAGATATTTTGGTCATCCTGATAAGCTCTTAGAAACAGTGATAGCAGGAGTGATCACAAGGCTTTGTTTATTGCCTTGCTTGTTCTTTGACTATTTGTGTTTATTGTCTCGCTTGTTCCTTGACTATTTGCATCTATTATATTGCTAATTCCTCAACCTAGAACTGACCTTAATACTTGCATGTAATTAAAATGGTATAAAAGCAAGGATAGGGAGTTTCTTGAGGGGAATGGGGAAATGAGATTACATCTGAAATGTAAAAAAATAAAATAACCAATAAAAAACTATAATTCTTTTACTTATGCCCTAGACTTGGGACCAAACATATCTGCTATTACAGTGGGCTTTAGGTTTTTTATTTAGAAAACTCTAGAGAACAGGGAGTTTCTTTTTCTTTTTCTTTTTGGTAACTAGCATGTTTCCAGCATACAGAGTTGCTCACAAGTGAGTTAAACACTATGGGGATTCCTAGCACAGTTCCTAACAAATGCATTGTCAAGTGCATTCTATGTCCAGGACACTGTGCCCAGTGTTGGAGACATGAAGACAAATGAGATGAAGTTGTATCAGAACTAAAAGTGCCATGAATTCCCAGAGCTCAGGAAACACAGAATTCTTGCAACTTTGTATATTTTACACCACACATTTTATAAGCATCATCCCATTTGAAACACGAGATGTGCTATGTTCTATAACAATAAAGAAGGTATTGTAGATATTGAGTGCAAGAGGATGTGATCCATTCAGAGGAATAGGATTGATGGAATGGGAAAGATGGGGTAAAGTGCTGTGGTTTGAATGTGTTCCTTCCAAGATGCATGTTGAAGTTTAATTGCCAACAGAAGACTGGTTAAAGAGTCAGAATGAGCTGTCAGAAAGAGACAAAGGCTTTGCCCTGACATATGGGATTTATAACTCTATAAAAAGGCTAATAGGAGCTGGAGAGATGGCTCAGCAGTTAAGAGCACCGACTGCTTTTCTAGAGGTCCTGAGTTCAGTTCCCAGCAACCACATGGTGGATCACAGCCATCTGTAATGGGATCTGATGCCCTCTTTTGGTGTGTCTGAAGACAGCTACAGTGTACTCAAATATATACAAAATAAATACATCTTTTTTTTTTTTTAAAAAAAAAAAGGCTAATAGAAGTAAGTGAGCCTTTGGCTTTAACCTTTTCTATCATGGGAGGACACAGCTACAAAGTGTCATCTCAGAAGCAGAGACTAGACTCTCACTGCATCTTGTATTTGGACTACCCAGTCTCCAAATGTGTGAGGCCATTCGATCCCTTAGAACTAATATTAGAGGCTGTTGTTAGCTATTCAACATGGGTGCTAGGAACCAAATTCAGGTCCACTGTAAGAGTAGCGTGCATTCTTAGCTATCTGCGTTACCTCTCCAAATTCCAAATTTTGTTCTTTATAATTTTTTCTTAACAAATACACAAAACAATAAGTACTAATGGGATTTCATGCAGCACCTTTATATATGGACATCTGAAGATACATTTATACATAAATATGCATACTGTAACATTTAAGTCAGGCCTTGTATGCTGTTACATAGTGAGTTAGCTATAGTACAATTTCTCACTGTACATTTCAAAATGCTAGATGGATTTTTATAGCCCTCATCATAAGAATGATAAATGTTTAAGGAGATATGTTCAGGATGACTTTTTAAAAATGATTTTTATATTTGGGTGTTTTATCCGCTTGTATGTCTGCATACCAGAAGAGGGTATTGGATCCCATGAGACTACATTTATAGATAGTTGCAAGCCACTATGTAGGTACTGGGAATTGATCTCGGGACTTCTGGAAGAGCAGCCAGTGCTGGTCACTGCCACCTCTCCAGCCTTCAGTTCAGGCTTATTTAACTTACTCTGTTCTTTATCACTTACTCAGTTAGTGTTGTTTTGTTATAATAACAAGAATATTAAAATACTAGTAAAAATGGAGAGGAAACACTTTATAGACAAGGCGACACATGGACAAAAGCAAGTCTGCAATGATTCCAAGTTGCTTTACCTGTGTTCACAGCCAGCATATTTTCCACTTCTGGAGTTCTGCTGAATGCCCATATCTTCAATCCTTAGTGTGACCTCACCCGCCTTTCAAAGTTTTGAGAACAATTCCCACCCTTGATCTCTATGACGCTGCTTCATGAATTCTAATGCTGATACTGAGTTACCCGGGAACATCCGCTTACTCTTGAATGCCCACTTGCAGCCTTGGCATATTGGACTATTAAGATAAAACTGCTCAACTACCTTATATACGCCCTACACAGCAGAATATTGTTCCTCAAGCAAAGCTTGTTCTTCTAGGAGGACTAAGAAGGAATTCATGCATTGACCAGTTCTCCTATGGTTGAATCATCTGATGACGATTTTGGGTTTAGGACTGAAAAACAATGAAAGCCTTTACTTCAAGATTTCTTGACTCCTTTCTAGCCTGAGTTTTAAACATTATTTTAGGCCAAAGACTTAGGTGATTATGTCTATACCCTGCAGGTTCAATATCCATATGTCCTCTAGAGAGACTTTATACAGGTATACAATATTTTTTTAATATTCATTTTTTTTAGGAAGTCTTTATTTTCTTTAAGTGTGCACGTGTATTCATGAGGCCAGAATGAAGCAGTTCTGGGCATGTAGGAGCTACCTGACTATGGGTGCTGAAAATTGAATTCTGGTCCTCTGGATGAGCTGCAAGTGTTCTTAACACCTGGCCAGTTTTGCACCTCTTAAATATTACTTTTTAAGTATTTTTATTTAAAAATATGATTGTGTAGGTATGTGTATGCCACATGTTAGTGGGCACCTGTGGAGGCCTGAGGGCAGGGGATTACTGTGGAACTTTGAGTTACAGTTGGGAGCCAACTGCAGTGGATGATGGGAAACAAAGTGGGATCCTCTACAAGCGCAAGAAGTGCTCTCCCTGCTGAGCCGTGTCTCCAGCCTTTCTCCGCCCAAATGTATGTGTTTGTCTGAACATATATATGTACATCATGTGCATGCCTGGTGTCAGAGGAGGCCAGGAGAGAGTTTTGGATTGTCTGGAGCTGCAGTTACAGAAAGTTGTAAGCTGCTCTGTGGTTTCTGAGAAATGAACCCAGGTTCTCTGCAAGGGCAACAAGTATTCTTTACCTCTTAGCTATGTCTCCAACCTCAGCTTGAATATTTAAGTGGTCTTTTACTGTCTTCAGTTTGTTTGCAAGTTGTGTTTCTGTCCTTCAGCGCCTTATCTGGAATGCTCGAGATGACGTATTTATTGCTCATGGTTTGTGACGCAGTTCTCTGCACTAATTCACTTAACCTCCACAGTGGCCCTGAGTGTGACCTTATCCACGAGTCACGGAAACTCTTATCCTCCTAGAGTAATTTATCCAAGGTCTCTGGTCAACATAGGACTTGGGTTTGAAGGTTGCATATCTGACCTCAAAAACTCTTTAAATCGCAATGACAAAGTGCGGTTTAAAAGTCGGTTTTCTAGTTTTGAAGTATGTTGAAATATTTATTTAAGAAAAGTTTCTTGTTAAGTTTCAGGGTTTTATATACTCAGTTTATCAGTTCAGGCTGACCGTTATTACTTGCTTTCTTCAGCAGCCCTAAATAACAAATTATTGATTATGAGATGGTTTATGCTTTTACCTATGCATGCCTCTCTTCATAAAAATGCCTATTGGCATTTTAAAACTTTGTATAACTGTCCTGTGTAGGAACGTTTGTCCTGTGTAGGAAAAACTTAGATCCCTTTTGCTATAACTTGTACTCTAAAGTGTTGGAAACTGTGATAATTTGCTTTGTTTTGAGAGCCTATGGCAAAAGGCAAAAGTTAACCTGGTGGCTTTTTGGCCAGTCCTTGATGAGTAACTGCTTCAGAACTCCAGAACTCCAGAACTGACTGCAGAAGTTCAAGGTGAACTCTTAACCAGATCCCTGGACTCCTGCTCGGCCCCGCCCCGCGGAGGCGTGGCAGCGGCAGGGCGGGGCGCAGCCAAGGGTTATAGGACGCGCAGGGCGCTCGCAGAGGGACACGCGGGACCCACGGCACCCACGGGACCGTCAGCACTGCGCAGGACCCCGCGGGACCCGGAACCTTCCGACAGAGTTATGGCGGCCGCTCCGGGCGCCCGACTCCTCCGCGCCGCCTGCGCCTCCGTTCCTTTCCGTGGCTTGGACCGCTGTCGGCTGCTGGTCTGCGGGACCCGAGCGGGACCTGCTGTCCCTCAGTGGACCCCCAACCCCGGCATGCGTACAGAGGCCGGGCCTGGCCGGCCGCTGAGCGTGTCTGCGCGCTCGCGGAGCAGGTGAGGCGCGGCGGCGGATAGTGGGTCCCGGCGTCCCGCGGCCTACGTTTCCGCCCGCTGCTCTCTTCCGCCTCGCCTCTCGGTTGCTGGCCCCGCGCCGGAGAGCTCTTCCCGTGACGCTAGCCTTCCGGGCCTGGCTCGGGCGGTGTGGGGCGCTGGCTTTGGGGCTTCCTCGGTGGGTTGTCCTTGTCGACCTCGGGGTTGTGGTGGTCCTTTATGTTGGCCCTTTGTGCTGACTTCAGGTAGGAAGGGTTAGGAGCCTTGTGGGAATGGTAGGGTAGGGTTTACACCCGCACTGGCGTAACTTCACTCCCTGTTGACCTAGGATAACAGTGTGGCACTTACAGGGTGATTTAAGGGATAAATGACTCCGTGCAGGTAACGTTGGTTGTGCAACTGATTGGAAGTGAGGCCTCAGTAGGCAGCAGCCTCTTAGCAACAGTTCTGGGGGTCATAGTGTAGAGAATTCTGTGGTAAATGTTGAGAGAGAAGAGACCTCCCCAGCCCTCCCACCCCTCCCCATAGGTGGAAGATTGATATTGGGTATATTTGTTCTCAAAGGCACAGTCCCCTTAGGTTCACTAAAGATAAAATTTACTTACATGAAACATGAGTGTTTTTGGTCTGGAAACACAGATTAAGGTTTCCCTGGATTGTATGTTACTCTGTGGAAGAACTTAGCTCTACTTTTGTAGTCACAGCCCCAAAGAAAGTCACAAATCAGTGTACTTGACAAATATATTGCTGGGACACCAAGTGGATCACAGGGTTTTAAAGCTAACTTACATATATAGCGTTTGGATTGGAAGCTGACGGTGTGTTAGAATAACACATTCCAAACGTCTTTACCTGGTAAACATGAAACTCAGCAATAGTGTCTGGTGATACATGGCCATTAAGGGCCTTAATCCAAGGTAACTTTGGCTGTCTCTAGATCTGTGGCAATCATCTCTTCATAACCACAAATGTTTGTGCCTGGTGTATCAGTCTGCAGAATATCAACACAGATACGGCTTCTTAGAAAACTTCTGTTTGACTCCAGAGCAGAGTATAGCAAGAAACGAGAATGTGTGTACGTATGTGTGTACATACGTATAGGTATTTTGCATGAAGTGAGAGGGAAATTGTGAGGAGCATTCAGTCTTGGTTCTCCTGGCCTCTCCAACTATTCACCTATGGATGCCTTAGTTTCTGTGGCAGATACTTTCTGGATTTGAGCTGTGACATATATTGAATCAGTGTGACTACTGTTTAAAGGAACACACAAGCTTTTGCAGATTGTTCCCATGATTTTGTCGTTAGGTTTTGGATGCTTTGCTTCTTGACACAGAGCTTCAAATAAGTTTTCCAGCTCTTGTTATCCAGACCTCTGCTATTAACAGAGCAGCTCCTAGTCATATGTGGTTATTTAACATTGAGATCAGTGAAGCTAAACAGTACAAAGATAAAAATTTGCAATTTGATTACAAAGGGCTTTCACTGTACTTTTAAGACAATCCTGAGAAGTAGATAGGTAGGCAAGTGGGTATGATGTTTTCATATTAAGTAGCTGGCAAAACCAGGCATAGACTTTGAGTAGGTTTTGTGCTGCATAGCAGGTGACAGTCTTCCTTTTGGTCTTGCTGTGGATGGAACCAGGGCCGTCTTGCAAGTCAGGCGTGTGATGCACTGCAGGGTGACAGCTGGCAGCTCTTTAGTTCTTACTTTCGAGAGTCATTTCAGAGAGCAAAGGTGACGAGAGAAGAAGGGAGCTGCAGACTGCCCCTTTCCCCTGCTAGTGCCCCAGGCTGCTACACTTCACTGCAGTGATTCACAGAGGTGGCCTAAGACCATCGGAAAACACAGATATTTACAATTCATAACAGTGGGAAAATTACAGTTATGTAGTAGCAAAAATGATTTTATGTTGGGGGGGTCACAACAACAGGAGGAACTATATTAAAGGGTCACAGTATTAGGAAAGTTGAGAAACACTGCTTTTCTCCATTAAGCCTGAGGCGACCTATAGGACTATGGCCTTGTTAATGTGTCTGCTGGGGTTGAGCAGAGCAAATGTCTGTTTAATTGGTGAGTAAGGTTTAGAAGAATGACATTTATTGCACTACTTGAAATTTTACCTAGGAAAAGGCTGTGTGTATATGGCAGAGGCTGGGGTGTGGTCAGAAGGTACAATTGACCAATAAGTCTTGAGAGTGAACAGAAGTTAACTCTAGTCAAATACAGGTATATAGTGTTTTAAGGAATAAAGTATTTCTATAAACTTCCTATGTTTTAACTGCTTCTTTCAATTTGTTAAATTAAAAACAGTTTATTCTAAGGATGTAGCTCAGTAGAGTGCGAGCGTAGTACATGTGAAGCCCTGTTTGATCTCTGACACCACATAAATTGGATGTGGTGACATATACTTGTAATTTCAGCACTTGGGAGATGGAGGCAGAAGGATCAGAAGTTCAAGGCCATTCTTGGCTATTGGAGTATTGGAACTTAGCCTGGGATAAGGGGGAATCTGTAAAACAAACAAAATACTTTAATGCTCTAATCAATAGAGCCACTACTCTGTTTTACCTGCACATAGGAATGGTTTCCATGGCCACTTCTATAAAAGTGCTGTTAGAAGCAAGACCAGAAGCTGTTTTTTCCTGGTTTTTAGGTTCTCTGCTCTTTCACTGAAGAATTACCATTCCAGTCTTATTTGTACTTCCTTCCTTGTTCTTAGTGAATCCATTGCATTTGTTAACTAGGGCTACATGCCTTTAGTACAGTGTTTGCCAACCTTCCTAATGCTGCAATCCTTTAATGTAGTTCTTCATATTATGGTGATCCCAACCATAAAATTATTTTTGTTGATACTTCATAAGTTCCTACCATTATGAATCATAAACATTTAATATGCAAAATATTTGACATATCCCCGTGAAAGAGTCATTTCCACTCTGAAAGGGAAATCACTGCTTTAGGACATAGTAGCTGTTGTAAATGTTATTAATTAACTCTATTAGTTCCTAATATGACCTAGCCAGTCCCCAGTAATCAAGACTGAGTCCCATGAATTTATTCAACCAGTTTAGCAGAAATACTGTACTATTATCCCTAATCTACTTTTCTGTACTCTAGCCTGGCTAATTTCCAGCTGTGCTCCCCAAGTTACTTGCTGTTTGAGTCTTGCTTGGGCTCCTTTTTTGCTCTATCAGCCTGACCCCAGGAGGCCTTTTTCCTGGCCACATGCTCATGGTCCTTCTCTTCTTCTTGTCTTCCTTCTTTTCTTCTCCAATTCTCTTCCCTCTTGTCCTGAGAACCCCCCAGCCCAGTAACCAAAACCCTGGCTACCCCTGTTCTCCCCAGTAATTGCCTGTAGCCAGTTACTTTTATTTAACCAGGCAGCGAAGATTGGCAAACAGTGTTTATATAACATCATTTGGTGTACATGAGAATGTGCTCATTGGCCTGCAGCCAGATCTTGGAGGCCAGAATTCAACATTTGAATACATACCCCCAACAAGTAGCAGTCCAGGTTCCTAGCAGCAAAAAGAACTTGGGCTTTAAGTAAAAAATTCATGTTTGAACTCTACCATGGTTTAGCTATTTTGTACATTGTCAAACTGTCTTGACAAAAGGCTAATGTTAAAGTGATTTGAAATTCTTTTGCTGTGAGTTTAGCTCTTGTGTTTTTAGAACAGCAGTGTTTAAGCCCCTGGCTTTGAGTAATTCCATAAACTTCCTATTTACTGTAGATTAGGTTCCAGGCATTTGTCCATGTCTTAGCTTTCAATTCATATTGCCATATGGGTTGGGGACAGTCCCATCTGGTTTTTCAAGTTTTAAAAGCCAAACAAATACACATGTGCATGTCCACACACACTATGTAATCCAACTGGCTGAAATCCTTGCCTCTTAAATCCTTTTTAAATTTGTGATTTTAGAGATTTTCTTAGCCCTGAGGGCTATTGTCATTCTCAGTTTTACCTTGAAAAAAGAAAATAGCTGTTGGGTAGTTTATCGTCACAAGTCTTCAAGTGTGAGGAAACTTGTTTTATAGAGCCTGGGCTTTGACTAAGGCAAAGAAGAGCATTTCCCTGTCTCTGTCTCTGGAACTGTGCAAGAAAACTCTTTTTCCTGTTCTTTGACAGTTCTGGGAATCCTGACACATACTAGTGGTGCTAGGCAAGTAAAAGCACTTGTTTTTAAAGGCCTTTCCCACCACCAATGAAAAGAGTCTGCGGTATAGACCCTTTTTGAAGGCACATACATAAACACATTTTTATATCATTTTAGTTTTAAAAATATTAGAATTCATGCATTATAGAGAGTGATGAAAAATTTCACTGATATTTTAAGACACGTTGCTATTGGCCCTTTCTAATCAGCAAGATCCTGTTATCCAGGGCCATTCTAACACAGCTTTGTCCACGTGTGGGTGGGAGGAGAACTCATCTGACTTACTTGTGAAATGTAATGATTGGATTTGTGCTTCTGAAAGATATTTGTAGCCCTGGAATTGCTTAGTTCTGGGTTTTAATTCTAGTGAAGTTGACTTTTATTGAGAAGGGGGTAATGGGGTTAGGGGTTGGGTATTGCCATCTATTGGTAGTGGCAAAATTAGTTACTTATTGTAAGTCTGTATCTTCTTAAGTGTTGACAATGGAGGGGAAAGCTTCAGGTGCTAGTATAAGGGCAGTTTCCTACATTTTAATGCTGTTGGTAGAAAGGAAAGCAATTTAGGCATAACTAGATGATAGACAACAGTAAACACATGCAGAGGTGTGCATCCCTCAAGGGTCTGTTCTGTGGAATTTTGAGTATACCATGTGCACTAAAAATGAAACACTCAAAGACTCACAAAAGATGGCAGGAGAGATGGCTCAGCGGTTAAGAGCACTGACTGCTCTTCCAGAGGTCCTGAGTTCAATTCCCAGGAACCACATGGTGGCTCACAACCATCTGTAATGAGATCTGATGCCCTCTTCTGGTGTGTCTAAAGACAGTGACAGTGTACTCACATACATAAAATAAATAAATCTTAAAAAAAAAAAAAGACTCACAAAAGAGTAAAAGAGCTGTGCCTTGGGGCCAGAGTCTCACTGAGCAGACACCTGCACAGTAGTGACCCTGTGGCTAGTGGAATGACTTGCTTTTTATAAAGCTGACCATAAACAACCTTGAACCTGTGTCTTTGGGCCATGGTCACAGACACATTGTTTCCCTAAGAGCTTGTGAAAGCAAAATAGGTTTCCTGAACTGAGAGTGTAGTGTGGTAGTCAAATATGTGCTCAGTGTGTGTGAGGGCCTGGAGTTAATCTCTGGCGTGGAGGCTAGCCAGCATCACTGTTGCTATCATAACAAAACTCAACAGATTTCTTGGTGGTAATGATTGCTGAGTGTTTCCACATGTATGTGACCTATGGGGAGACAGATTCTCCATCCCCACCAGGTTACTGGGTCAGGAAGGTAGTTTTCATCTGTTTTAAGATGATAGAGCTTGTCTTCCTAGGTGGGTGGATAGATAGACCCTCAGTTTATGCCATCTTCTTCTGCATGTATGCATTTGGCCTTGCAGGTTAAGTCGTGATTTAATTTTGTCTTTCATTTGATACTGTTGTGTGAGTGTATTGATGATGTATATGTGGGCACCCATGGCACATATGGAAAGCTCAGATGACCACTTCTTGGAGCTGGTTCTCTCCTCCCTTTACATGACTTCCAGGGATCCAACTTAGGTGGCCAGGCTTTTGTGGCAAGAGCCTTTATCCTCTGAACTATCTCCCTAGCCCTTAAGTTGTAGTTTGAAATTACTAAAAATACTGAAGTGCTGCTTCCTTCCCCAGCTCAGAAGATAAGGTAACAGTCCACTTCAAGAACCGAGATGGAGAAACGCTAACGGCCAAGGGAAAAGTTGGTGACTCTCTGCTAGATGTTGTGATTGAGAATAGCCTGGATATTGATGGATTTGGTAAGTATTCCTGAAACTTCCCAGGTGACCTTCTGAATAAGTTACAGGTTTTTTTTTTTTATTCTAAACTATGACATTCTAAGGAAATATTATAATTTAGGACATGTTACTTTTTTTAATTTGTAAAGATTATTAGAGTAGAGGCTGAAGAGATGGCTCGGTGGTTAAAACCATGTACTGCTCTTCAGAGTTCTGTTCCCAGCACTTAGGTCAGTTGGCTTTATTGCCTCTGATTCTGGCTCCTGGGATCCTGCATCCTCTTTTGTCTTTTCAGCACATGCACACATGTTACACACCCAGGCAGAGACGTACTCACATATATACTAAAACAAACCAGATGGATAATGGAGTGACACTATTGGTTACTTCTGGAAAGGAACTTAAATAACCACTTGGCTCAGAGGTCTGTTATGGCCTGTTGCCCACTGTGTCCCTGTGTTCTGCAACCCTGAACAGATGAGAGGTCAGGTCAGAAGAGTAAATACCAGAGCGCAGAGCAGCTTTGAGTCATTATAAGTTAATTTTAAATGCTGTCATATCTTCTCAGAATAGAAAATGTATTCTTAAAAAAAGATGTTATATAGAAAGTTTGTGTTTCTATACTTCTGACCATATTGTCAAATCATGTTCAAAGCTGATATTCCCACCCCTCTATGTCACACCTTGGGTGAGCACTGGCTGTGCCTCAGTGGTTCTTTTCTGAGGGATCTTTGACTCGTTGCCATCTTTGTCACTTGGGAAATATAGACTTTTGAGCCCTGGAAGTCTAGCCAGAAATATTTTACTTATTTGTTATTTGGTTTGTGCATGCACACACATGTGCATATTTTTACATGTGGGCTTGCTTGTACCATATGACATGTGTGAAGGTCAGAGGACAACTTGGTGGACTCAGTTCTTTCCTTTTTTCTTCCATGTGGGTCCTGAGGACCAAATTCAGCTTCTTAGGTTTGGTGGGAAGCACCTTTACCAGACAAGCTGATTTGCCAGCCTAGTAACAGGCTGATTTGCCATGTAACAGGCTGCTCCCATGATTTGGAAGGCACATGCTAGATTTGAAAAGCACTAGTCTAGAGCAAGGCTCCTTGTATCTTTCCACTTGTTTTTCCTTGTTGTTCAAGACATTTTATACAGCTGTGGGTGCCTAGTTTATAGTTACACAAACCAAATGTTTACTGGTAATAAATTATAAGTTTATTTTTAAATCCAGTAGATGCTTGGGTATTTTTTATATAAAGAACTAAATCTTTTTATTTCATTTATTTTTTATTGGGAGGGGATGTTTTAAGATGTCCTGCTGGTGCTTCTACCTCTCAAGTGCTGGGATTAAAGCCTGGCAGTGTTGCTTCAGGGCATGGTTCACTTCCCACTGTAAGAACTGTTGTTAGTTTGTTCCTTCGGCATTTCTTATTATGTATTAAATCTGCCTCCATGTTAATGCTTGTTGCAGTTTTTCTTGTTAGAAGCAGCGTCCCTCTCCTTAGATAGTAAATTTTAAAAAGCTGTTTCCTGAGTGCTGGGGTCCTAGGCATATGCTACCAATCCCAGCTAAATTGCACTTTTAATTAAGCTTTGCTGAAGTATTCTTTTACAGTGGGTTCTAGTGTGCTGAACAGTAATTAAGACTGGACTCTGTGATCAGACAGATATGGTTCTCAAACCAACATTGTCACCTGAGACTTGGGGCATGCTACTGGAACTTCTTTGTGCCGTTTTTATGCTCTGGAGAATACAGGTAACAACAGTTCTGCCTTCACTGTATTATTCAGGATACGGCATTGAAGGACTTGTCATGTGCTAAGTTTGGCAAGAACAGTAGTGTTTGTGGCATTTTAGTTTGGACTATTCTCTGAAGCATTCTTGGAGAGCAGCAGCCCTGTAATTTCAGTGTTGGTAAAAACTCTCTGTGTGACTATGGAAGGCAGCCTGGGTCTGAAGTGCTCAGAGATGTCCCATTCCCAGAATATGATCACTGTTTTCCTTGCTTGTAGTCTCTTGAAGAGCTCAGTCTAGGGAGTTCCTTGATCCTTCTTGCAGGTTGCTGGTGGTGAGAGCTTTGTAAAGTGTTCACATAAAATGATGAGCTTTGTTGGTTTATGATAGCAGCTGGGGTGAGCAAGAGCCAGCTACACAATGAATGGAGTACCTGCAGAGTGAGGTGTGTAGCAGGCTTTGAGCTGCTCTGGGATCTGGAAGACCCAGAGACTCTACTACTCTCACATCTCTGGCTGACTGTGAAGTCTCTTACAAGCAGGAGTGAAGACTAAGACACAAATGACATTGCTGTTGAGGGATTCACCTTGTTACCTGAGCCTTTTGGTACCAGACATGTAAGCCTCTGGCCAGTCGTTTAGCTGGCCAGAGTCACACACAGGAGGACAAGCTTTAGAGGATTGTCTAGAACAATGACTGGAAAGCAGATAGCAGCAATGACCACCAGTGAGCAGCACCTTAGCAGCTGGAGACCGAGAGTTCTTATTCCCTGAATGTTTCCATGGTGGTATCTGCAGTGTGCACAGAGAAAGACATTCAAGACACATAAAGAGCAATATAAGGCCCTTATTTGGAAAAATAAACAAAAAGCTTTCAACATAAATTGTTAATAAGGAGACCCAGGTGTTAGATTTATTAGACACCTTTTTGTTGTTGCTTTTGAACTGGATTTCTCTCTGAAGCCTCATCTGTCCTGGAACTAGCCAGAAATGTTAGGCCAGGTTTAAAAACTGTATGGCAGTGTTCTTTGGCATGTTCTAGACCTACATCTGTATGTTGAGGCTGTTAGCACACTCTGTGAACATGCAAAAGCTACTGTTTTTCCAGCCCTAAATGTTCTCCAGTTAGACGAAAGCTGTAACCAGGCAGGGCTATTTTTGTCATTTTCTCTGTAGATTCAATTTCACTCTTAGGAAGAGACTCTTGTCCTGGGCAATTTACTACAGAGATGTTTCTAACAGACAAGATTAACAGAAACAACTGCCCATCAACAGAGAACTGATATATAGTCATAGACTATAAGGCTACAGTTGTATAAGACAATTCCAGAAGAGTTAAGAATTAAAACTCCAGAAGGGAGTTGTTTTGTTACAGAAGTCCTTCTAATGTATTTGTTATTTTTCTGCTGTTGCAATAAAACACCTGACCTACTGTATCCCTGCTGGCCTTGAAATTATATATCTGAGGCCAACCTTGAACTCCTGATCTTCCTTCTTCATCTCTGAGTGCATGAGTCACCATGCCTGATTTCTGTCATGCTGGAGACATGTCATGTATGTCTAAACCTAAAGTGTCATGTATGCTAGGCAAGCACGCTACAGTCCAGCTCCAGTTTATTGACTTCAAACTAGCATCTTAGAGAAGCTAATCAACTTAAAAAAAAAAACCAGAAAAATACAACATCTTTTACAGGGGTTTTACTGTGAAATATTTATTTTATAAAGTGTTAGTGTAAGATTAAATACATACTGTGAGTCAAAGTTAAAACAGTGTTTTTCCATATCCCCTTTTTAGTGTGGTTGAGTAGGTTTCCTGCCTAGGCTTTTTGTCTACTCTGCCACTCAATCTGTGACTTTGGGTTAGGGCCCTAACTCCTTACCTTGTCCTCTCTCCAATAGAATGGGGCTAATATCAGTATTTACTCATATGGTTGCTACAAGGATCAAATGAGTTAATCCAAGTGTGTCAGTATCTTTTCTGTTGTGATATAGCTCCCTTGACCAAAAGTGACTTACAGAAGAAGGAGTTTATCTTGGTTTGCACACGGTTCCATATAGAAAGTTCATAATGATGAGGGAGCCATGGCAGCAGGTGATCTTGGCAGGAAGTTAACAGATCACGTCTTCAACCACAGATGTGAAGGAGAGACCGGGAACTGGAAGTGGTGGAGCTACAGACCAAAAGCCTGACCCAGTGACATGCACTCATGCTTCTTCGGCAAGGCTGTACCTCCTAAAGGTTTCCATGACATCCCCCAAAATAGCACCTACCGAGCGCCTCATGTGGCTGACCAAGTCCATAGTTTCTGCAGTATCTACCCATGTAATCTCATCCACTGTGTGACCATAAGCCCTTCCTAGATGCTGATAGAGATTAACTTTACATCTTTGGTTCAGTTCTCTCCTCTGAGCTTGTAGATTCAACTCCCTATTTTGTTTTTTTTTGGAAACCCCAAAGGTATTTAAAACTCAATTGTTAATTTTTTTAAACATGTCCTTATCTCCTCTACCACATGTGTATAATCTTTGTGTGTGAGTATAGGCACACCCTTGCTATAATACGTACGTGGAGGGCTAGAGACAGGGTATAGGAGTTAGTTTGTTTCCACCATGTGCATTGTGAGTGTAAATCTCAAGTCATCAGTGAAGCTTGGCAGCAGTTGTCCTTCCCTGCTGAGCCGTGTTGCTGGTGAAAGTCTTGTTCTTAAAGCTGCCTCCGCCCTTCCCCTAAAGCAGTCTTTCCTCCAGTATTTCCTGTGTTCGTAATGAACCCTATCCAGACACTGCAGGCTCAAACCTGAGCAGCCTTTTTTTTCCGGTACATCCAGCCCATCAGCACCTCCTCTCTTAAGCCTCCAGAAGCTCCTTTAGGCTCCATTGTACTTATCACTGGCTCTGTGAAGCCTCTGGACCTGTGAACTTGCTTCCAATGTGAGCCCTAAAGCTGGGGTGATTGGCATCAGCTGTATCCATTCTCTGAGTAAAACCACTAAGGACTTGCCATTGCATTTAAGATTAAATCCATATTCCTCATTGGCCTAAAAGGCTGCGCGTGCTATGCTCCCCACTGCTCCTCCCCTCTCCCCCACTTCTTGTTCTTCCTAGTGTAGCAGTGCTGACCTCTTAACAGCTTGAACTCAGACTAAATCACTGCCTTCAAGACTTGATGCACACTTTTCCCTCTGCCAAGGTACCATCTTCTCTCTCTCATCCCACAAATGCATACTTACTATTCTGTATCTATCAAGTATCTTTGTATTATTCCCTTGCAACATACAGGAGAAACACATAGTAGATGGCGACAAATGTTATGGAAGAAATGGCTGGATTCTAGGGTGTAAGGTACTCGGTTTAGGTAACAAAAAAAACATCCTCCTTTGCCTAACTGGGTACAGTCTCTAGTGGGGTTTCTCTCCTTACTCCCAACCCATTATAAACTTGGATTGCTTGTACCACCCAGTCTGTGATGGTCTGTTACTGTCTTGTCTACCTCAGACCATGCTTTCTTAGCATTTACCACATTTCCATGATACATTTATTCATTCCTAAGTTCTTCCACTGGACTTCGGTGAGCGATACAGTCACTCTCAATCTATAACTTATTGTGTATGAGGAAATAAGTAAAGCCAAATGACAGTTGTAAACTTGGGAAGCAGTACATAAATACCAACTTGTATGTTAATAGATCAGCTTTTCAGTATTGTGTGTTTCAGTATTCTGCCACTTGGGGGCAGTTACACATCTGTGATTAAACTGATCTAGCTTATCGGTTCAAACTTCTATATTTTCCGTATACCTGTTTTATGACTAATCAAGATGAGAGATCCTAGCAATGTTATAGGAGTCTGTAGTTCTGCTTGCTGTTATGCTTAGTGTTGTATTTATGTTATGCTAAGTCATCTTTTGAAGTTTATACATAATTTCATATTTTCAGTATGTAACTTCCAACATAGCTGTACTCTAGGTTTTGGTTAGGAAAGGGGTTAGGTTTGGGTGGGTGGTCCATTTTATCTTATCGGCATCATAAATGTACAAAATGACCTCAATACAAGACATACAGGAGACATCCTATTAGCAACACTCAAATTTCATAAATGGAAAGTGAAAACTGAAAACTTCCCTACAGCTTCCTTTAGTGTCCCTTACTTTGTCTTCCTCTAAATTTCGTGACCTCCTTTTGGTTATTAGTAACCCCCAGAGACCAATTAGTGCTACTAATATGTATGAGTGCAGGGCCATCAGTTGGGGCATGGCCAGCCTACCAGCATTATATGTCATCAAAAGAGAGTGACTCTCCCTCAGCCTGTAGTGCTTTTGCCAACGGAACTCCTGCATCCATGCTGGAATTTTGACTGGCTTGATCCTGTGTAGGCAATCACAGCTGCTATGTATGCAACAGCTGTGCCATGTCCAGATGTCAGCATTTCACAGCTGTCCTCCTCATCAGCCAGTGCTTCACACTCCTTCAGGCCCTTTTCCATAATGTCCCCTGAGTAAAGCCTTAGCTTTACTTACTTTGTTACCTTGACCAATTATGAGTCTTTGCATTAGCCATTACCTACTGCAAAATCAAGCTGCTTCCACCAGAGTTGAGGACAACACACATCTATGGTTATAAACATGAATATTTAAAAGGCAGTTTGACAGCTTAACTAATAAGTAAAACAACACTAAATTCCCAGGGCCCGTGATCTCTTGTCATGGACTTTTGACCAGATTTACAGTACCAGGCATGAAATCCCTTCTGTGAAGCCAGCTCAAAATCCAGTCAGAAAGTTGTTGGTTACCCCATGACATGACAGTCATGCCACTTGTGCACCAATGGGCACATCTTGCCAATCAGGTTAGTGTTGTAGCATGCAGGGTCTAGTGCTGGATGAAATCACTGATACAGTTTTCCCCCCAGCAACCTGAGATTCTCACTATTTCCAAATAGTAATTATCACAACCTACCAGATCTGTTGCCAATACATATAGTTTATTTATGCTTATGATTCTTGTAACTCCTAGGTGAGGTTGGTTTAGTTACTATTAAGATAACTGAAACATGGAAAATAAAGACGCCTATCGTGACATAGTCACAGAAGAGGTGGAGGACGTGGTCCAGAGCTCATTCGCTCTTGAACTTCATTACTGGGGCCCTCCTGACGCTCTCACTGCTTTAAAATGGCTTTAGTAAAAACTAAGGTGTTGCTCTTCTCTCTCTTTCTCTTTTTTTTCTTTCTCTGTGTCTCTGTGTGTGTGTGTGGTTATGTGTGTTCTGGTGCATGGTATGTTTTCTTACCCTCTGCCTTGTGGAGACAGGTATCCTTGTTTTTACTACTGTGTTGTGCACTCCAGGCTGTCTGGCTAGTAAAATTCTGAGATATCTTGTGTGTGTGTGTGTGTGTGTGTGTGTGTGTGTGTGTGTGTGTACATGTATGTGTATGTATATCAAATAATTGGCTTTATGGTTTGTTAAAATTGCACACTTGATTTCTGTACCTATTTTATTTGCCTGTGTATCTATGGTCACATAAAAATTTCTCACTTGGAAGTGGGTCATGAGTGAAAAAGTTTAGGAAGCCCTGGCTTATGTGCTTAAGTTTCTTTGTGAGGAGATTTCCAAATGAAGTCTTAAGCTGTTTCTCAGCAGATTCTGCCTTGATTTGGCTGGACAACATGATTTTGTTAGTTTCCTTTGTGGGGCACCTGAATCATGATAAAAACTGAGTAAATAACTGTTAAATTAATGGTTTAAATTGAGCAAGGGTCTGGGCAAGATGGCTCAGCAAGTAAAGGCACTTGTCATCACATCTGATAACCAGAGTTTGGTCATTGAGACCCACATCATAGAAGGAGAGAACTAACTTTCACAAGTTGTCCTCTGACTTCCACATTCACTCTGTAATATGCATGTGCACATGTGCATATAGATACACAACACACAAATATAGAATAAGTATAATCTAAATGTGGAACACAGATATTCACAGTATTTGAATCTGTGGTGTGTCTTAAAACATCTTGCTTGATTAAGCCTGATTATTTAGAGGATTGAGAGAAAAGAATGACTTTATTTAGGTGTAGGGTAGGTGCTTTCTCTTGTATAATGCAAGTCCTTATTGGCTGTTTTGAGCTCTCTAGACAAGGTGAATAATGCACAAATGATTATATACATCATTGCTATATGTATTTCAGAATACATCTTTATGTGTCTTTGTGTCTCAGTTATGAACGTGTATACATTCTAATATTAGAATTGTATGGCCTTCATAGTCCCCTCACATCTGCTGAGAACCTTTGTGAAGTACCGTGAGTGAATTGAGACAGTGTGTGAGGATGGGGGACCTGTTCCTGACTCACGATTATTCAGTATTCCAGCCCTTTTTAGTGTTGCCGCTGATTCTAAAACTTAGATGCATTTTGCAGTGCACCGGTGTGCACTGGTGCAGTGGCTGGTATGTTCACCTTCTGCTGCTTTTGCAGGTGCATGTGAGGGAACTTTGGCTTGCTCTACCTGTCATCTTATCTTTGAGGATCATATATATGAGAAGTTAGATGCCATTACTGATGAAGAGAATGACATGCTTGACCTGGCTTTTGGACTAACAGACAGGTGAGTAGATTTTGTTGGTTTTGTTTGAAGGACAGGATTGTAACTATTGGTCAAGGTAGCTTCATGGTTATGTGTGCTGAGATTACAGATGTAAGGCACAAAACCTGACCTGTCAGGTAAGGTTTTAAAGCTGCTTCACTGTTATCAACAACCTGGAGAAATCTGCGTTAATATTTCTTTGGGTCTAAGAGCATACCTTGTGTCCTTGTGGGTACAGAACAAGTCATAAAGTATGAACATCCTCTGGGGTGTTTCTCTTTCACAGTCCACACTTGGTCTCCATGAAACTTCGCTTTTACAAGTCAAAGAATTAATTGGTACTAATGTAATTTCTAAATCATAATATATCTTTTTTTAGTCTATTTATGCAAGGAATTAATGCTTATCACAATTTGATAGGATAGAATTAAATGGAATGCTTTTTATAGTATTCTTGAAGGACAGATTTGATAATTGAACAAAATTATAGTGGAGATTTTCACCTGTTTGAGAGAATTGAGTTTTCAGAGAAACTTAGTATATAGCAGTAATTATGTTAAGGTGACTAGTTCTTTTTCTAAGTGTATATTAAAGAAATTAATCAGAGCTTGTTAATTAGTAGGTAGAGTTTCTCTTAAATATAGCGAGCTCCACAATAGCAGGTGGCATTAGTGATGATATTTTTTAATTATCCAGTCTCACAGTCAAGGAAGACTTCTCTTGGATTTACTGTTTTGAGGCATAATTAAGGAGGCTTATTACTTACTGATAGTGGGTTTTGTTTAACTATATTTTGCTACCTTAATGGATAATTTTTAAAAAACTTTATTAGCTTATAACAATTCATTTTTATATGGTAAGGATAAATTTTAAGCAGTTACAGTGATACTAGTTTATTAATTTCGGTTTATACCTTTTATAGTTCATCACCCTATTTTCATTCTGTTTAGTTTTCAGTGCAAAGGGCCTTGCCCATGCTAGACAAAGTACCCTGTCAGTCACCTATGTTGGGATAATATTATGTACTGGGTAAAAAATGTTACAGCCTAAGTTCTTACTACCTTACTTTAAACTGCAGGCAGACCAGGCTGCCAGCCCCCACCCAGGGAATATTGGATCCACAGATGAAAAACACAGATACACACATGTACTGTCCTGTCCAGCAGGGCATTAAACAGAGGCCTGGGGAGGTCACCTGAAAGAAGGGGGGGGGATAGGCAAAGACGCAAAAAATGGCGATCTGTCTATAGTCTGATCTGATCAAATTGCCAATTTTACTTTTTTCACACAGGGGATATATACACAAAAAAGGCAGGATGTGAGGAAGGGGATGATGCAGGAGCATGGGTATTCAGGGGGAGTACAGATATCTTCCAGAACAGAGTGTGTGAAGGTTCAGGGGACATGTCACTATGACTCTGACTATAATTCACTTGTCTTTATCTAAGTTGGTATTATCCACCAAGGTTACCTATCTACAGGGTCTATAACTATTTAGCCTGGCAAATTTCCACCAAAGCTGCTTGTTTATAATAGCTAGGCATCTGTTTCAGTGTTTTCCCACAGAGACCAAGACTTAGTATTAGCAGGCATGTATGTCAGGCCTGTTGCTGATTTTAGGTCTTCAGTGTATAAGCAGGGCTGCCCCTGACAATGTACCTCAATTTCAACCTGCCATATTGGCCCAATTGCTGGGTGCTTCTACTCTGCCTCAGCTAGTGTGCCCTTCCCAGTACTGAGCACCTCTTACACTGCCCGCAGCTTAGTTGTATTTCTAATCTCCTGCCTGGGGAAGCAGCCTATGGCTGTTCCACCTGAGATCCCACATGACTGGTCTCCTTTTCTCCCTCCAAAGGGTGGCAAAATCTCCCTCCTTCTTCCTGTATCTCTTCACCTTCTTCTGCAGAGGCCTGGAAGTACCACCTCTTTCCTTCAGCCCAGCAATTGGTCCCTGGCATCATTATTGATCTATCAAGAACCAACTGGGGAATAGGACTTTAGCATCAGAACCACCCCATACAGATTGTCTTTGTATTTTTCAAATGCTGATTTCTGTAACGGCAGAGAGTGGAATGCAGACTGTACTTTGGTATCGTTCACATAAGTATATCATATTTTGGCAACACTCCCTTTCTCATCTTCTGATTGGCTTATTAAAAAGCCTATAACAAAGGCAGGAAGTAGGAGGTGGGACTTCTGGGAAGAGATAGGCTCTATGGGACATAATTAGGCACAGAAGATTCACCACCAAGACATAGAGTTAAGTCAAACATATGAAACCGAGGAGAGATAACTAGCCATGTGCAGACACAGAATAGTATAAATGGGTCAACTGAATTATGAACTAGTTGAGGAGCAAGCCTGGCTTATGGCTTAGGCATTAATTCATAAATAAATAAGCCTCCATATCCTTATTCAGGAACTGGGGCAGACAGGAAAAAAAATGGTTACAAATGGCACCCACACGTTTGGTGCCAAACATTATTTTTAACAAAATCTTAAATGTTTGATTTTACCAATGGAAGCCAACCAATGCTGGGATGAAAGCCTGCTATCTCAGAGAGGCAGAGTAAGCACCTAGCTCACCTTCCACAGCTAGTCCAAAAGGACACTGCCTAAAAATCCCTTCAGACTGAATGTCCCTTCCTTTGATTTCCTGTGTGTCTCTCTATCCATCATCCTGACTTCTTCTTACTCTTTATGGTTATTTCCCATGTTTACTCCCTGTCAGCTGGTTGCTTGCTCTGCCTCTTGACCTATGGTTGACTTTATTTAATCCTGTTTACAATAAACAGAAAGCTCTTGGATTAGAGACATGTCCTAGTGCTGAGCCACACCACAGCTAGAAACAGGCTTGTCCAGTAAATAACAATCTCAGGGCTCACCGTGTGATCAGATATCCTTCAACACAGCTCTGTCCCCTGCCTCACTCTGTCTTATGGAGGTGCGACTAATACCTTTGGAAGAGACTGAGAACAACATACCTTTTTACATGCAAGCTCATTGTGTCGGCTGCCCTGAGCCAGAGCTCTTCTCTGTCCTCATGTGCTTATTCTCCCATTACTATACCTGCAGTGCTCTGCTGTGCCTCACTGACAGGTGCTTCACTTTGTAAATTCCTTATGGGGTAGCCTTGTCTCACTCATCATATGAACATGTGCAGTATCCAACTATCTCACTAAGGCCTCTCAAGTCTAAAGTCTGTCTGGATTGCCTTTTTTTTTTCTCTTGCAGATAGAGCTTGGTGCATAATTGGGTATTGTCGAGGCTGTTTCTAGTTCTACAAAGAAGAATGATGGGAGATGGGTTGTTTTTTTTCTCCCATCATCAAAAGCTATGGTTAACCTGGCTTTCTCATTCTAGGACTCCCTAGTGGTGCCTCACTATGTCTAAACTTATATGTTACCCTGGCTACTTTTAAACTACAATTCTCCATGTAAATTTTCTCTTTCTCAAAGAAGGTGCTGGGGATTGAATTTGGGACTTTCGAACATGAGGCATGTGTCTTGTCACCAAGCCACACCCTAGCCCATTGCTTGTCTTGTCAGCAAAAGTAAAGCACCTACCTCAGCTCAGATGCTCCTTTGAGCCTCTTATGTCTGTTGCCATGACCTCAAGTGCTTTTCTCAAGTTATTTTCCCTCTTACAAATGTTCAGTCTTACCCACCTTTCAAAGTCTATTCTAGATAGCATCTGTCCTGGCCAGAAGTACGGGATTCTCCTCAGGGGGGTGTTATTTTTTCTGTCTGTGTGTCATTTGTCACAGTCTTACGTACATGTTAATTATCAGTGAGTTGTCTTATCTCATGTGTCTGATTGAAAGTTAACTTCATACTGCTGGCATTGGCAGTTAGTCTCCTCAGCAGCCCTGCGAGCAAGCCTTTTATTCTCCATCTTGATGATCAGACTAGGAAGTAATAGAAAGTTGCCTTTAAAAATTCTGTTAGTGCTGCTTTTGGACAATTGGCCCGTTTGGCTCTGAATCTTGTGCTTTATGAATAATACCTCCTGTGCCTAACATGTGACAGATGTTAATAAAATATTGAATTGAATTTTTTTTAATTGGATATTCCATCTACATCTCAGATGTCATCCCCCTACTCCATTCTCCCCCGCCCCTGCCCAGGAACCCCCATCCCATCCCTGCCTCCATGAGGATGTCCCCACCCCACCCCCCCACTCCCACCTCCCCACCCTCAAATTCCCCCACACATGGCATCCAGCCTTCATGGGACCAAGGATCTCCTCTCCCACCTATGCCCGACAGGGCCATCCTTCCTTGCATACACAGCTGGAGCCATGGGTCCCTCCCCAAGTGGTTTAGACCCTGGGGACTCTGGTTGGTTGGCGTCGTTGCTCTCCTCATGGGGTCGCAAACCCCTTCAGCTCTTTCAGTCTTCACTCCAACTGCTCCATTGGGAACTCCATGATCAGTTCAATGGTTAGCTGTGAGCATCCGCCTCTGAGTATGTCAGACTCTTGCAGACCTCTAAGGAGACAGCTATGTCAGGCTCCTGGCAGCATGCACTTCCAGACATCCACATCAGCGTCCACCTTTGGTAACTGCACATGGAATGGACACCCAGATGGAATGGTCTCCAGATGGCCCCTCCTTCAGTCTCTGTCCCACATCTTGTATCCACATCTGCTCCCCCGAGTACTATGTTACTCCTTCCAAGAAGGACCGAAGCATTCCCACTTGTTCTTCATTCTTCATGAGCTTTATGTGGTCTGTGAGTTGAATCTTGGGTATTTCAAGCTTCTGTGCTAAAATCCAATAATCAGTAAGTGAATACCATGTGTGTTCTTTTGTGATTGGGTTACCTCACTCAGGATGATATTTTCTAGTTCCATCCATTTACCTAAGAATTTCTCAAATTCATTGTTTTTAATAGCTGAGTAATATTCCATTGTGTAAATGTACCACATTTTTTGTATCCATTCCTCTGCTGAAGGACATCTGGGTTCTTTCCAGCTTCTGGCTACTATAAATAAAGCTGCTATGAACATAGTGGAACATATGTCCTTGTTATATGTTAGAACATCTTCTAGGTATATGCCCAGGAGTGGTATAGCTGGGTCCTCAGGTAATAATATGTCCAATTTTCTGAGGAACTGCCAGACTGTTTTCCAGAGTGGTTGCACCTTCTTGCAATCCCACCAACAATAGAGGAGTGTTCATCTTTCTCCACACCCTCGCCAGCATCTACTATCACCTGAGTTTTTGATCTTAGCCATTCTGACTGGTGTGAGGTAGACTCTCAGGGTTGTTTTGATTTGCATTTCTCTGATGACTAAGGATGCTGAACATTTCTTTAGGTGCTTCTCAGCCATTTGCGTTTCCTCAGTTGAGAATTCTTTGTTTAGCTCTATACCCCAGTTTTTAATAGGGTTATTTGGTTGTCTGGAGTCTAATTTCTTGAGTTCTTTGTATATATTGGATATTAGTCCTCTATTGGATGTGGGATTGGTAAAGATCTTTTCCCAATCTGTTGGTTGTCGTTTTGTCCTATTCACAGTGTCCTTTGCCTTACAGAAACTTTGCAATTTTATGAAGTCCCATTTGTCAATTCTTGATCTTAGAGCATAAGCCATTGGTGTCCTGTTCAGAAACTTTTCCCCTGTGCCTAGGTATTCGAGGGTCTTCCCCACCTTCTCTTCTGTTAGTTTCAGTGTATCTGGTTTTATGTGGAGGTCCTTTATCCACTTAGACTTGAGCTTTGTACAAGGAGATAAGAAAGGATCAATTTTCATTCTTCTACATGCTGTCCTCCAGTTGAACCAGTACCATTTGTTGAAAATGCTGTCCTTTTTCAGTTTAGCTGACAAAGGACAGTTTTAGCTCCTTTGTCAAAGATCAAATGACCATAGGTGTGTGGGTTCATTTCTGGGTCTTCAATTCTATTCCACTGATCTTCCTGCCTGTTTCTTTACCAATACCATGCAGTTTTTATCACTGTTGTTCTGAAGTACAGCTTGATGTCAGGATGGTGATTCCCCCAGAAGTTCTTTTATTGTTGAGAATAATTTTCACTATCTGAGTTTTTTGTTATTCCAAATGAATCTGAGAATTTCTCTTTCTGTTAAGAATTGAGTTGAGATTTTAATTCGGATTGCACTGAGTCTGTAGATTGCTTTTGGCAAGATGACCATTTTTATTATATTAATCCTGCCAATCCATGAGCATGGGAGATCTTTCCATCTTCTGAGATCTTCTTTGAATTCTTTCTTCAGAGACTTGAAGTTCTTGTCATACAGATCTTTCACTTGCTTGGTTAGATTCACCCCAAGGTATTTTATATTATTTGTGACTATTGTGAGAGGTGTCATTTCCCTAATTTCTTTTTCAGTCTGTTTATCTTTCATGTAGAGGAAGGCTACTGATTTGTTTGAGTTGATTTTATAACCAGCCACTTTGCTGATATTGTTTATCAGGTTTAGGAGTTCTCTGGTGGAAGTTCTGGGGTCACTTAAGTATACTATCATATCATCTGTAAATAGTGATCTTTTGACTTCTTCCTTTCCTATTTGTATCCCTTTGACCTCCTTGTGTTGTCTAATTGCTCTGGCTAGGTGAACTGAGTTTTCCATGTATACTCACTAATATACAGTAGTGTGTCCATTGACATTTAATGGATTAATCATTGACGTTTAGTAGTAGAAAATTTTACCATTGTGCATTCAGTAAATGTTTGATGAATCTATTAATGAAGCCAGTGCCTTCATAACATGCTTTGTCAAAGACTGGTCGTAAGATTAACCTTTTTTTTTTTTAATGTTAGGAGTTGTACTTGACATTGAGCTATATCCCAGTCCTATATTTACTTTTTTTTATTTTGAGACTGGATTGAATTTAAATCCGAGCTGGAATTTAACTTACTCATTAGCTCAGGCTTGTCCTCAACCTGCAGTCTTCCCGTCTCAGCCTCCTAAGTAACTGAGGTGACAGGGTTGTGCCGCCAACCTGGCTCACCATGAAGCTTTTCAGTACTTCTAAGAGAAAAGAAAAGTGCTGCTGATTAAAATGTGCACTGTATTATCTCTTGACTTACTATGTTGTGTGCATTTGAAAAGTTATTCACATCTAGTTATATATGTATAACTATTTGTTGAAAACAAAACATTCAAGGGAAGTATGATTCATAGCAATCTGTGAAAGAAAGAAGAAAATGCAGTGATGGTTTTTGTTCCTATAACAAATTACAAATGTGCATCTGCTGTATTCCCCCCATCGCTGGTAATTTTGGTTTTATCCTTTTGGACTTACTTTGAAAGGGTTAAAGAAGATAACACATTTGGAGTCAAGCTACTTGTGCAGTTGGAAACACTGGTGTGTGTGTTACAGCCGCATCCTTCCATCGTAGCAGTGACTTCAGGATGCCATTGGCTCTGAGATAGACCTTGATTTCAGAGATTTTAAAAATCAGGGGCATCCATTCTTGCCTTTGATGGTTCGAGTTTGATTCTTGTCTTAAAGGCGTTTGTAGTTGCTACTGTGTGAAGCAGGGTCACATATCCTAGCTTGTCCCTTTGTACTTGCTGTGTAGCTGAGAATGGCCGTGAACTCCTGACCTGCCTTTTTTTTCCAAGTGCTGGGATTAGAGGTGCTTGCCACTGTGCTTCCCTTTAGCCTATGATTTCATTTATCTGGGAGTTGAAGACTTGTTTCCTTAGCTTGCTAAGTCAGTTCTTATGTGTGCCTCCCCGCCTTCTGGTTGTTTCTGTGTCTGTCAGCGATCCCACTAAATAGAAGTTTTGGTGGGTCTGTTAGGTGGCACACTAGAGCCTCAGGAAACTTTGGCCTACAGGTTGTGTGATGCTGGCCTGCTGCTGCCCTTTAGAGGGGATGACGTCAGCTAGATGGCGTGGATGGTGGTGTCTGCTTCGGCCTAATGAAAACTTAAAAGATTAGCAAATTCTCCAATTGCTTTAGGCAAGAAAGTCTAAAAATATCCTAAACAACTACAGGCTTGTGAACAATGTGTATCCAATATTAAATGGAATCTCCTTCATTCCTTGCAGGTCACGATTGGGCTGCCAAATTTGTCTGACCAAGGCTATGGATAATATGACTGTTCGTGTGCCTGAAGCAGTAGCGGATGTCCGACAGTCTGTTGACATGAGCAAGAATTCCTAAGCTACAATAAAAAGAAATATTTTCATTAAATTTTTACCTATTTTTATAATTATTTCTTAGTATAATTAAGTGATTATATGACAGAATATATATCTCAGTGTGAGTAGCTGTGCTGTCTTAATTCAGTTTTCTAGTACTGAAAGTTTGCAGTTTTTATTTTGATTAAATTATTAAAATATCAGAAGACAGCTGATACAATAAATTCCTTATGTATTTTACTGTGAGTATGTTTGGTGATTTTAGCGAAACGTTACTGTGTAATCTCATGTCTGCTTTTTTAAAAGCTAAGTTCAAAAAGACTATCATTGGGGCTGGAGAATTAGATCGGCGATTAAGAGAGCTGACTGTTCTTCCAGAGGACCCAGTTCACTTCTAACGCCTTCCTGGTGCCTGTAATGGTCAGTGATCCCACTTCTGGCCCTGCATACGTGTGGTCTATAGACATAATAAGGGAAACATTCATACATAAGGAATGAAACTGAAATTTCAGGAAATTTAAAAACTTAACATCCCATTTCATGTGGATGGTAGAGGTCTATCTTGACCAGGATAAACCTAGAGAATCTGTACTGGGACCCGCATCTTCTGACTGACTGATGTTCAGAATGAGACTGGAGAAATTAACTGATGTTGGCAAAACAAGAGATAGTGTGCATGGTGGGGAGAGGTGTATATAACCACAGAGCTGTGTGATAGAGGATACCATGTGACCTCTCAGTACAGATACAACTGGCAGTGACTGACACAACCTACTGGGACTGCAGCTGTTCCTTTGCTTCATGGTAATGGCATTTTTATATATTAGCATTAAAAACTTCTCTTCATATTGTCCATCGGGTACATGGGCATATTCAGAAACTTCACTTAGAGATAAAGGAGACAGAGAGTTAACCCCATTCAGGGAAACTCTTGATCCATTTCTGGAATTCCTTAGTTGCCTTAACTCATGAATAATTTCCCTTTCCTTAAAGTTTGCCTGTAATACATTGTCTCAAATCCCATGCTACCCATCCCTCTCAGAATCCTACACTCATCTCTGTCTACCCATCC
>NW_021604784.1:467258-494474 GCF_004785775.1 Grammomys surdaster
CTACCCATCCCTCTCAGAATCCTACACTCATCTCTGTCTACCCATCCCTCTCAGACTCCTACGCTCATCTCTGTCTACCCATCCCTCTCAGAATCCTACGCTCATCTCTGTCTACCCATCCCTCTCAGACTCCTACACTTGTCTCTGCCCTTTTGAGTTATAAGAAATCCTTTCCCTCAGTTTCTTACTTTGTCTTGTATTCATTCTTTGATGATGATAAGAACCTGGAAATGCTGGAAAGATGCCTTCATTTGCTCTGTCTTGGAGAACCGATTCTTCAACATTCATCCATAGATAACATTATTTATGGCAGTATTTACATATAAATGTGTGTGGAAAAGATACTTAATCGCTGAGTGGAACATTTAAAGCCAGTAAAACCTTCTAAATAAATATTTCAAAATTTTCCTTTAATAAGTATGATCTGAACATAGATGTAATAACGCTGACAGAATTGCTGACTAAGCTAGGGGAATAAGCAGACTTAGATACCTTTATTTGTCTCTATTCCAAGAGGAGTAACATTTCTTTGTAATCTTTTGGAAATAACGTATAAATTGTTGCTTGTAACAGAATGACAGCCTAATGAATTACTTGTTTCTCCTCAGACACATTGTGATCAGGTGCCACATTGCATAGCCAGCAGGCACTGGTTGGTTTCTCCTTATACACAGTCTGCCCAATAGTGTGCCACAGGCCCAGAAACTAGAGTGTGTATTCAGCTCACAGATAGTGGTTGTGTATGGAAGATGTTTGACTCCTTACATGAACCAAAAAATTCTTCATTATTCACAAAGGGGTTACAGAGTGTGTTCTTGAATCAGATATGCTACCATAGCCACAGTGTGCTTTTTGTAATTAAAATACCAACTAATTTTGGGAAAACATAATAAACAGGCGGGAAGAAAAAACATGAGCATAGTTTGCTTTGAGTACCCCACTGCAGCTTGTTTGTATAAATATGGATCAAGTGTAAAACTTAACAAACAGCATCATCGTGCTGTGCACCAGGAATTTACAGATGAATAGATAGGCCATCTCATGTCTCTTCCCCCGGAGACTCGGAACGAACAAGGAAGGGCGACAGGAAGACTAAGAGCCCAGGTTATAGGCATTGGTAGTAAAATAGTGCTATTGCACATGTGAACCCACAGAGGCTGTGACTTACTGCACAAGACCTGAATAAGATCAAGCCAACCAAAATCCCAGCACTCACGGGGGAAGGAGTTATGAAGGCTCACCCTTAGCTGAGGAGTTACTGGCAATTGTTGACTACTGGGAAGAGAGAATCAGTTTTCTTCAGAGACTACGTAGTTCCTGAGATGCTGCCTCACTTTGTAGATGGTCCTACATCCATGCACACCAAGTGGGTTTGGGCTTTTACAAAACATTTTTTATTTTATGTATATGAGTGTTTGCTTGAGTGTAAATCTATGCACCATATGTACACAGTGTCCATGGAAGCCAAAGGAGGGAGTTGGATGCCCTGCAACTGTGAGCTACTAAGTGGGTACTGAGACTCAAGCCAGGGTCCTCTGCAAGAGCAGCTAGTGCTCCTAACCCCTGAGCCATCTCTCTGGCTCCTGGCTCAGTGGGTTTTGAAAAAGTGCTCATGAAGTTGGGAAGAAAATGTGGCAGGAGGAAAGGGAACTGGCTGGAGGGGGAGAGATGGGGAGTGGGTCTGATCCAAGCATATGCATGTATGAAATTCTCAAATAGGAAAAAGGATGATTAAGAGAAAGAAAATGGTAAACGGTACAGTGTGTGTGTGTGTGTGTGTGTGTGTGTGTGTGTGTGTGTGAGAGAGAGAGAGAGAGAGAGAGAGAGAGAGAGAGAGAGAGAGAGAGAATTTGAGCTACACTGATCAATTTGCTAAATGATTTTTTTAAATTAGTGTGTAAATAGAGACTAGGAAGATCTTGAAGCATCTTGGTTTTGCTACTTAATGACCAGAATCCTTTTTGTATGGAGCATGTTGTGCTATGAAAGTTCTTCAGAGAAATTTATTAATTAGCGTTAGTATTCTTGTCCTAAACAGATCACCCAGACACATTTAAGAGCAACACACATTGTGGAATAAATTATTTCAAATTTCAAATTATAAAAGTTCAACAATGTGTGCTTGTATTAAGTCTAATCTTATTTAGATGGATAGTAAATAGTTGATATATATAAGGGTGAGTTATCTAGTTTGAGGAGAGAAACTTTCCAAGTTTGAAACATGTACATTATATGTTATTGTGTTTGTTTCCCTGTTGTGGTAAAAAAAATTATTCCAGAAATGTAATGTTAAACAATTATCTTTCATTTCTTCCAATAGCTCCTTTGAGTCAGGAATTACAGACAGCAAGGAGTGGGACTATGTGTCTACTAGCCTGTTTTTGGGATCAATGCTCATAGGTAGAAAGGTGAGGTGCTGTATCCTTGCTTCCCTTTCTATTGCTGTAATAAAGCATTGTCCAAAAGCAACTTGGGAAAGAACAGGCTTATTTTATCTTAAACTTTACTGTCCATCATGGAGGGAAGCATAGGCAGGAATCTGGAGGCAGGAATTGAAGCAGAGACCATGGAGGGAGTGTTCACTGATTTCTTCAGCTACTTTTCTGATGCAGCCCAGGCCTCCTGCCTTGTGAATGAACTGTTTACGGTGGGCTAGGCTTTTAGCATCAATTAGCAATTATGAAAATATGTGTGCCCCCCCACACCCCCACAGGCCAATCTGATGAAAGAAATTCTTTGAGTGTCCTTGAACCATTGACTCAACAAAAATTAACCAGCCATGGTAGAGTCATCTGTGGATGACTGGGTGTCTGGTAGGGGTCAGCCAGTGCTTTGGCAGTGTGGGTTGCCTGGAACACCCATAGTGTGGCATGGCTTCTTTACAAAGTAGTGGCTGTATTCTAAGGCCAGGCACACTGCAAGTGGCACATACTCCAGGCAGAGATAATGGACTTTGAAGCAAACAGCCTCCTAAGCTTTTTAAGAGAAACTACTTGTTCATTTAGCATTATATTTTGAAATAGCTTGTGTTGACTGTATTATGATGGTTTGTTTCTTTAACGCATACCAGTTTTGTTCTTGACTACTGATTGAAAGGGAGTAACTATGGGCTCCCTTTCAGTGCTGTGTAAAGAAAGTTTTCTTTTTTTTAAGTAATTTTGCATCTTCAGACAAGTGTCTTCCTTTGGTGGAGTACTCTATAATTGTTGGCTGTGTGATAGTACTTAATGTTATATTTAAATTTCACAGATAAATCTACAACCTGCAATTACAAAAGTACTTTAGAACCACTCCATTGTTTTATTTCATTCTATTTTATTTTTTAAGGAAAATTATTGCAGGAATATATGAAACCTTTTGCCAACTTAAACTGAACAGTCATTTTTGTTTTAAAGGATGGCCTTCTTGTTTTCCTGGTTAAGTATCACATGGTGATACTTAAGTTAAGCATGGTGGCCCATATGTCCAGTGTAGTGGTATTCCCCATTTCACTTGAAACATTATCTAAGAGAGGCACTGTAGTGGAAACTTGAGAGTTCTTTGGAGAGTCAGTTGGTTGGATGGTGTTTTGCTGGGGCAAACGTGAAGGAATGTAAAGTGGACACAGGTGTGAAAGGCTAAGGCAGACACTGGAGAGAGGATGTTCTGCTAAAGCAAGCACGTGAAAGGACACGCAATGAAGGATTCTTTGCTAGCAATACGCATGTATTGGTCTGCCTTACATGCATGTATTGGTCGGCTTTACATTGCATATTTGAGCTGCATTTGTTGGGACTCCATAGAGAGAAATGCACCAAAAAACTTCTGGTGGTGTGCAGCAGTTTGTTGCTGCTTCCAAGGACTCTGGTTGAGGCAAACTGTGCTGAGGCAAGGCATGTGGAGGACACATGATATTTGGAGGGTATAAGTAGGACTCCACGGAATAACAAAGAGAGAGCTTGGCTTACTTGTACAGCTAGCTGTACAACGCTTATGGGTCTTGCATTTTTGCTAATCTTCGTTTCCTTGAGAGAGGCACAGCTGAGAACTTCTTTTGATATTCCTGTTGGTCCCTTCTGCTGACTCGAGCCAAAGCTGAGGCCTCGATGTCTCTGCTAGGTCGTGTCACCACTGTTGCTAACCTGACTCTACCAAATTGAACTGCTGGTGTATCCGTGAAGTGTTTGCGAGTGGATCGAGCTGCCACTGCCTGCTCACCTGTAAATTCAACTGCTCATTTCCAGACAACACAGATAGGAGTTGCTCCAAAGAACCTTTCTAAACAGGTCCACTCCACCCCCACTCCCATATCCTTTCTTTTCCACTATCTCTGGTCGGTGGCAGGTTACAAGAGAGGTTAAAGCATTTGAGAACCATCATTAAAAATAGGACACGACACAAACTGTGTTTTCCCATCCTTTTCTTTCTTTCTGTTCCTCTTCTTAATGGTTCTCCTTCAGCTGCATGGAATTCTGTGACAAACCACATTTTGGAACAGAGTTTTGATGCATGGCTTTTTTTTTTTTCTGTTTATGGGACAACTTACTGTGCTTTCAAACCCAGAGATGATGTGCTATATGTTCACTCCTGAAAATAGTGTGTAAAATTAAGTGTAGCCACAGCAAGACATAAAGACTGGGTTTCCTGTTAGAGAAATATTGATGACTAGAAATATGATTCTGGCAAAGAAGCATCAGGGATTCCTTCATGTGTAACAGTCTGGAAACTGAAAAATTAGATAACTGTCTGGCTGGAGGAACGCATGGCCATTAGTAGGCAAACACGTAGGTGTAGCTGTACTGAAACGGGGAGAATTTTAATCTGTCAGAGGATGGACTTTTGCCTGACTGACAACATTGAAATGTCCCATAGGGTTCTTGGTTGCCTTTCTATTCTCAGCTCATTTGCTTACCTTACAAAGACGTCTTTGCCATCTAATGCTCTTAGTTGACTATTTCTGAAAGTATGTCTTCCAGTGTTCAAAGTGGACACTTTCTATGACCATATGGGGTTTTTGTTTGTTTTTGTTTTGCTATTTGGAGGTAAGGGTCTCTCTGGCTCGCCCAGAACTCAGTATATTGATGAGGCTGCCTTGAACTTGCATTGAATCTTGACCCTCCAACTCCCCAGTGCTGTGATCACAGGCACGCACCACACTGCTTGGCTGTGACAGTTTTGAGAGAGCCATTGAGATATTAGATTCTGTTGTCATGAGTGCATTAATGACTTTCTATTGCCAATGGTTCCTTATACAAGGTTAAGTTCCAGCTCCTTCCTTCTCTTTCCTATACACCTTTACTCTTTTGGACTCTTGAACTTGGATAGTGACCCCTAGAACTGGAGCTTAATAAGTATCTGACAATTGTAAATTAACAACTCTGAGGAACTGTTCCAGGAGTTCAAGGGTTTAAGCTGCAGTGTGTAGCGCTTGCCTGTGTACCACTAGACAGCCTATAGAGCCTACGGAGCACTCACTATGTCTACCTTGTGGCTTATGTGATGGAGTCTTGGCTTACTGAGTACCTCAGCATTTTCCCTGATCAACACTTGCTCTTTCTGAGAGTGAGCACTGGTGTTGTGTTCACTTTGGTGACTGCAGTAGCTATCATGGTTTCTAGCCCACAGTACCTGTGTAATAAGTGTCTCAGTTAGCCAGAACCTAAAAGGAATGTGATCATTTGGCTCTGTGGCAGTCACCTGTTGTAGATGGGACGTATGCTAAATTTAGGCTAATATATGGAGCCTGCCGAGTCAGAATACGTACCAAAGTTTTCTTGAGAGATTAGATAATGTATACAACTCTTCAACTTGTGATTTTCATCCCCTCATGTGTATGTGTATGTGTATGAGTGTTCATGTGAGTACGTGTGTGCGTGTGTGTGTGTGTTATCAGGAATCTTCTTTGATTTCACTTCCACCTTATTCTTTGATGTGGGGGCTCCATCAAACCCAGAGCTTGATAATATGGCTAGTCTTTATAGACAGCTTGCTCTGGGGCTCCTGGCCTTTTACTTCCAAGGTTAGAATTATGGGCAGGCTGCCATGTCCACTGGTGTTTACTGGGGTCTGGGGGTCCAGACTCCAGATTTCTTACCCTCAGGGCAACTGCTATCTCTCTTTTGTAGGAATAATGTTTGATGTTTGTCCTGCTGGTTTTGATCTTACAGATCAGGGTTCCCAGACTGACAATTGTTTCATGGACTCTGGTTTCCCTGAGTCAGGTGATAAAGTCATGACCTTGACTCCAGATGAGGGCTTCTCCATGCTTTTTTTGTTGTTGTTATTGGTTTGTGTTTGTTTGTTTTTTTGTTTTTTCAAGACAGGATTTATCTGTATAGCCCTGACTGTTCTGGAACTCACTCTGAAGATCAAGCTGGCCTTAAACTCAGAAATCCGCCTGCCTCTGCCTCTGTCTCTGCTTCCCAAATGCTAAGATTAAAGGCACGCACCACCACTGCCCTGCTCTTCCATGCTTTTTGTTGTTTTTTTCCCCCTCTTTTACTTAAAATAGATTCTATTCTCATACAGTATATCCTGATTATAGTGTTCCCTTCTTCTATTCCTCCTAACTCCTCTGAACCTCTCCTCCCATGGACCCAACCCTTCTTTGTCTCTCATTAGAAAAGAACAGATTCCCAAGAGATAACAACAGATTATAAGATAATCTGTTAATATCTGATAAACAGATATTATATTATACAAAACAAAATATAAGATACAGCAAAAATCATAGAATCAAAGTTGGACACAGAAACCCAACAGAAGGAAAAGAGTTCTTATAGTCAGGAGTTCCATAAAAATATTAAGCTAATAATTTTAATATATACTCAAAGGACTTAGTGTAGACCCATGTAGGTTCCAGGCTTGCTGCTTCAGTCTCTGCGAGCTGACCTGTGCCTTGCTTAGTGTGTTCAGAAGGCCTTGTTTGTCTGGTGTCGTCCATCCTCTCTGGCTCTCACAAGCTTTTCACCTCCTCTTCTAAGAGATTCTCTGAGCTCCGAGAGGAGGGATTTTCCAATTTAGAGTCTCTCTCAGCATAACTTCCAGCTATGGGTCTCTGCATCTTGTTCCCATCTTCTGCTGGAGGAAGCTCATCTGGTGATGACTTGATAGGACACTGATCTATGAACATGGCAGAATATCATTAGGAATCATTTTATTGATTTTTTTTGTTCCATAATATTTGGTTTTACTCTAGGTCTCTGGGCTATCTAGTCTCTGGTTCTTAGCTATCTAGGTAGTGTCAGGTATGAGTTCCATCTTCTGGAGTGGACCTTGAGTCAAATTAGACATTGGTTGGCTACTCATATTAAGTTCTATTCTTCTGTTGCCACAGCATATTTCATAGGCAGGCAGGTTATAAGTCAAAAGGTTTTGTGGCTGTATTGGTGTCCACGTTTCTCTTTTGGAATCCTGAAGAGTCCCTTCCCACACCAAAGAGACTAGAATGTAGGAGTGAAGGCTCCATGTAGGCATCAGCTCAACTTTTCTGTGTTCAATGAGTTGTGCGGATGTTTTTGTCATGGCGATGGGGCCATACTGTCAGTTTGTGGAGAGCAAACCTTTGTCTTACCATCAGCCTGGGCTATTGGGGGTTTCCACAGGACACCTTTGGCCAACAACTCAGTTAAATACAACCTAGTCCCACCACTGAAAGCCTCGCCTGTTGACAAGAGATGGCTACTCAAGACTCTGTATCCCTCAACACTAGGAATCCTCACAGGAACACCTTCATAGATTCTAGACAGTTTCCACTTTACTAGGCCATCTCTCCTCCCACCCTCTCCCTCCATCCCATCCCCAACCCCACTATCTGATCTCACCCTTTCCCAATCCTACCTGCCCTGTAAAATCTATTTCCCTTTCTCAGAGAGATCCATACCTCTCCCATAGATCCTTTCTCTTTACCTAACCTCTCTGGGTCTATGAATTGTAATTTGGTTATCACTTATGTAAATGGATAATATCTACTTGTAAGTGAAAACATACTTTATTTGTCTTTCTGAGTCTGGGCTGTCTCTCTCAGGATGAGTTTTTTTTGTTTTTTTTTTTTGTTTGTTTTTTTTGTAGTTCTATCCATTTGCCTGAAAATTTCATGATATTATTTTTTGTTCTAGCAGCTGAGTAATACTTCGTTGTGTAAATGTACCACATTTTCCTTATCCATTCTTTTGTTGAGGGAAATCTAGGTTGTTTCCAGTTTCTGGCTATTATGAATAATGCAGCAATGAGCATGGTTAAGTAAGTGCCCTTGTAATAGACTGGAACATCCTTTAGGTATATGCCCAAAAGTGATATAGCTGGGTCTTGAGGTAGATAAGATTACCAATTTTCCCAAGGAACTGCCATATTGATTTCCATAGTGGCTCTACAAGTTTACACTCTCACCAGCAATGGAGAAGTGTTCTTTTTGTTCCACATTCTTGCTAGCATGAGCTGTTAATTGTGTCATTGATTTTAGCCATTCTGACAAGTTTTCAGAATTTCAAAGTACTTTGATTTGCATTTCCCTGATGGCTAAAGAACATTTCTTTATTTCTTGGCCATTTGTTTTTCCTCTATTGCGAATTTTCCATTAGATCTGTACTCCATTTTTAAAATTGGCTTGGGTTTTTTGATATGTCGTTTCTTGAGTTCTTTATATATTTTGTGTATTAATCCTTAATGTGAATTAATGTGGATGTGGAGTTCATGAAAATCTTTTCCCCTTTTGTAGGCTGCTGCTTCCTGTGATTGACAGTGTCCTTAGCTTTACAGAAGCTTTCGGTTTCATGAGGTCCCATTTATTAATTGTTGATTTTGTTAATTGTTGGGCTATTGGTATTCTCTATCAAAGTGTTCAAGGCTATTCCCTATGTTTTCTTTTAAAAATTCAGTGTATTGATTTTATGTAGAGAACCTTGATCCACTTGGACTTAAGTTTTGTACAGAGTGATAAATTTGGATCTGTTTGCATTCTTCTAGATAGAATGTCTGCTTTGACCAGCACTAGTTGAAGATACTGTCTTTTTGCCAGTGTATATTTCTAACTTCTTTATAAAAGATCAGGTTCCATATGTATTTGGATTTATGTCTGGGTCTTCAATTCGATTCCATTGATCTATGTGTCTGTTTTTATGCTATTACTATGTAGTTTTTATTACTATAGTTCTGTAGTACAACTTGAAACCCAGGATGTTGATACATCCTGGATGGTGATTCTTTTATTATTCAGAATTGTTTAACTATCCTGTTTTTTTTTCCCCATATAAATCTTAAAACTCATCCTTTCAATTTCTGTGAAGAATTATGTTGGAGTTTTGATGAGGATGTCACTGAATCTGTAGTTTGCTTTTTGGTAGGATGAGCATTTTCACTATGTTAATCTTATGGTTCCATGAGTATGAGAGATCTTTTCATCTTCTGATACCTTCTTCAGTTTCTTTCTTCAAAGACTTGAAGTTTATGCTGTCTCTTCAGAGTTTACATACAGGATTAGCTATATTACCTGATGATCATGAAGTCCTTGATGGGGACTGGCAAGCTGTCCCATGATCCTGTTAGCTAGTGCTTATTCTTTTTCATGGAAATCCAGCAATGTTCACTCATTTTTACCTGTAACTGCCTCTACACGACAACACCACAACATAGATAGAAGCCACGGAGACCATGCAGCCTAGGAACAACTGGAAGGTGTTTGCTCTGGAGAAAAAGCTGCTGACCTCTGAGAAGACAGCTTCAACCATTGCTGTGTACTATTGATTTGTGCCCAAATTCTAAAGCTGCAAGCTAATCTGAGAAAGATGAGTATGTTGTAGATGTTGACTATCCACAGAAGAAGTAACTCCTAGAATCGAGTTTCGTTATGGTTACCTGGTTTTGTATCTTCTGAAGTATTGTGGCAATGTTCTTTTTCTCACTGACTCTGTATATCTGTTTCTCATGTTCTTTGGTGTTGAGCACCATGCCTCCTTTTATTAGAGAGTTAAATAAACCTTTGGTGCATGCTCACTCTGCACTGTACAATTCTTTCTCTTGTGGAAATGACTGTCCAAGGCCTGCCAGGATCTCCTAACCAGGTTTCCATTTACAGGTAGTTGTTTAGTCCTACAGTGCCTCAGGTTCTTTCTTAAGTGGAGGGGATTTTTCCCCCAGTACTTCAGCTATATTATTTCCTCACTCAAGTAGTAATAGCCACTGGACAGCTTTCTGCAATTAAGTTTAACGATGGTATGTATAAACATGGTTGACTGCCAAGCACTATGTCATTTGCCATTATTGGACATTACTTTCTATTTTAATTGTTTTGTATTTTTGAGAGAATAGCTCATGTAACTGGGCTGGCCTCTCTCTTCCATCTTCCCAGTACTGGGATTGTAGGTATGTAGTACCATGCATGGCAAGCTATGCTTCTTGACAAAATCTAAATCTTAGGTATTGATCATGTGATGTATGAACTGGATTGATCCTTTGACTTCTAAGAAGTTGATCATAATCATTTTTTGTTTTATTATCATAATCATTTTTAAAAGGCAAACAAATGAATTATGGTAATACTCATCTGATTAATATTATTGAAAGTGGAAGGGTTTTTCTTTAATGTACATTTTACTTTAAAGAAATATCCTGATAGCTACATGTATTGAATCCTTAAGTCATTTGAGTTTGTAATTTTCTAGAAAAGGGAACAGGTGATAAAATACAGCTTCACGTTGCTTGGGAGTGGGCTGGAATGAATTCATTGACTTTTTATTGAAAGAAAAATAATAAAGTATGTGTAAGCTTAGATTTTTCAAACCCTACTTTATTTAGGATTATTAAATTCTTCAACTTCCCTTCTATCCCACCAAACAGAGGTAGGGAAGAAGAAGGCTATTAACAAAAGGGAGTTGTGAACCTGTTTAGAAGTAGTTCCTCAGGGTAATTCTACTCTTCATTGTCAGGATACCATCAGTCGATAGCAGACACCAAAAACAAATCAGTAGTGGTGGCATGATCCAGCAGAAACAACAAGGCTTCTCTGAATCAGCACAAGTCAGTGAGAGCAGCCAGAATCAGCTGTAATACCACCAAGAAGTTCTTTGCCATGTTTCTCTCTACAAATTGGAGACCAGCAAAGCATTGCTCAGTGTAGCGATGCAAGAACATTCTCTCTCTATTTGTAAGCTTCTATTTATATTCTTTCTAAACATGACATGTCCTTTCACCTGTCTGTTTTCAGCAAAATATCACATGACACAATTGAGTTGGTAAAGAAACCAGACATTTCCTCTTCAGGTGTGGTACCCTGAGGAAAATGAATGGAGAGGAAGCTCTTGTAACCAAAAATGGAAATAGAAATTGTTGACTTTTAAATGTATTATTGGTTATTTTGAGCCACATTCTTCTCGGAATAATTAAAAACAAACTGCTATATGGAAATCTGACTCAAAGGGAATAATGGGACTCTAGATATTTTTAATTAAGCTCGAAAGTTACCTTGTACAACTTTATTAACAGCCTGGTCTACTTCTGAAGCATGATCACAGGATGTACCATGTCCAGTAGACAATCAGTTCTTTGAGCATCAGCTAGCCCACATTGGTGGAGGTTTAAATAGCCTTAGAAGGATTTCCTTCCACCACAATTATATTGTGGGAAAGACAGCGTATTTTGGCTGCTCACAGAAGTGAGCTCTGTTCTGCACAGTCCACTGAAGTTGCCTAACGATGGTCATGAATGCAGTGATTTCAAGTGATGTGTTTGTTGTTCTGTAGTTAGGATTGCAAAACCAAAAGTATCAGCTCCTGGGCTCTTTTAAAAAGTCCACTGGTTACTGATATTCAGAGTCTAAGTCGGCTCTTTCCAGGTTCTTGGCTTCTTTCCAAAGACTTGAAATAAAGGTTCACATAGATTGAAAAGTAGGTAAGAAACTTAATTCAGAAGATTCAAAAGTGACATGATAGTGTAGATCAGAAAGAATGCCATCAAAAGTGTCAGCAGCCATCAAAAGTGACAGTGGCTGCATGAGTGTGAGCGAATCCCCAAGGACCTACCACGATGCTGTGGACTTCCTTTTATGGATTCAAGAAAAAGAGGAACTAGTTGCAAAAGGGCATGATACAGGTGGTTCTCTGTTTTGATGGACAGATTTGAATTATAATGTTTTGCTCACTGCTGTGTCCTTCCCCATGATGCATTTGATTTCAATCACATGAATGGCCATTTACACATTCATTAACAGGGAAGTCTCCCTAACAGTTCACTGAGATGCCAGTTTGCTTTATTACACCCACATCCAAGGCTAGTTCAGGATAGACTAGCCCTCCTTCCAGGATGTAACTGGAATCCAGTTGTGTAGAAACTGTCCATGTTTGATGGGCATTAAAGGAAGAGAAACAGTCCATTGTTTGGAGAGAGATATATGTGCAGCTTGATGCCACAGGAAGTCCTAGATTGCGCAAGGTTCCTGGGTACATTATTAGAACAGGAGAGTATGGATAGTCCAAACCAAGAAGAATTCCAGGTTGCTAAGCTATTACCTATGCTAGCCTGCCTCACAGTCTCTTATTCACTGATACATTTCTAATGCTTTGGATAACTGACATATAGTAGATGGTTAGTAACTACTGGGTGAATTAGTTTGGTTGTTCTTCTCTAAAAAAGTTCTACTTCCTCTGACCATGACTGTGCCCTAAGGGTTCTGGAGTTAAACCATCAGGAGATTAAGGAAGAGTGGAAAATCTTTAATTAGAACTTCACATTAATACGTAAAGTTCTAAGTCATCTGAGTCATCAAAACCAAAACAAAATGTGAAAAGCAGGGTTATTTCAGCATCAGGGTTTGCAGTCAGACTTGGGTTGTTCTCTTATCAGATGACAAAGATAACAGACTTGAAGTGTTTTCTTTTGAAAAATAAGTATATTTGCTGTTTTTTTTATATATTTGGGTGCTTTGCCTGCATTGTATGTATATGTACCATGAACATGCCTGCTGCGTGAGGCAGCCCGAAGATGGTAGAACTGGAATTACATGGGGTTGTGAGTCTATATGTGGTGACTAGGAACCAAGCACAGAATCTCTGCAAAATCAACCAATATTTTAACTGTGGAGTCATCTCTAAAGCCTCCCTGACCCCTGCAGCCCCCCACTCAAGTGTTTTTAAATCTCCATTGCTCTTTTAGTGATATATGTTTAATTATCTGCCATTTAAATTGACATTGCATTAATATAACACTTTGCTGCTGCTGCTGATGATGATTGTGGTGGTTTGCCTGAATATACATCTTTGCACCAGGTGCATGCTGGTGACCTTGGAGCTAGAACAGGGTGTGTAATCCCTCGGACCTGGAGTTCTAGGTGGTTGTGAGCCTCTATGTGGATGGGTGCAGAGAACTGAACCTGGGTTCTCTGGAAAAATAGCCAGTGTTCTTAACTGCTGGACCATCTTGCTAGTCTGGTTCTCATTGCTTTTTCCAGACAGTCAAATCCTGTAGGGGAACACTACTAGAATTTACAAAATGAAAGGTGAAGGGAAAAAACTTGCGGGGGGGCGGAGCTCGGGCCCACCCTCGGACTGTGTGGGTGGCAGAGTCCAGGGAGCATCGGAGGAGGTGGCCTGTGGGGACACGGCAGTGCAGGCGGCCCGCTGTGGACCGCAGCGGCTGGGTCTGGCTGTCCTGGAGGCTTTCCTCCGGGCAGATTCCCACATCCGCAAGAAAGTCCAAGGTTCCAGAACACACTTGGAATCCAAGAGATGAAAGTTTTATTGCCCATGATGGTGGTTGGATCTGGATGTGAATGTGCCCCCAAGAGTCTGGGGAGAGCTGGCTTATATAGAGGGTGGGAAGGAGGAGGGACCAGGGAGGAATAACTTAATTATCTAGGCCCCCCTGCCTTATTAATATGTAAATTCCTTGAGGCAGAGGCCTGTTAGTCACGCCCTCTACCTGTGTCTTACGTGACTGACCTTACAGGTTAAATGGAGATGAGACCGAGTGTCAGGGCCCTGGGTTCTGGGGGCGTGGCCAAACATCTGCAGTCTTGGGGTTCCAGGCCCATGTCAACCCAAGATGTCCTTCTGCAGTCTACCCTGACAGTAAGGGACGTGTTTATGGCAGTGCCGTACTGTACTCTGCCATGCACCTTATCCAGCTGCTGCTGCATGTCCTTCATGCACGCCTTTGGATAGAGAAGTTCCTTTAAAGGGCAGAGAGAGTGGCCTCAGGAAATAGATTTTCCTGGTGTTCATTTGTTTGCTTTCTTCCAGTTTTTTTTTGTTTTGTCTTTTGTTTTTTTGTTTGTTTGTTTGGTTTTTCGAGACAGGGTTTCTCTGTGTAGCCCTGGCTGTCCTGGAACTCACTCTGTAGACCAGCCTCTGCCTCCCAAGTGCTGGGATTAAAGGCGTGCACCACCACCTCCTGGCCTTTCTTCCAGTTCTTAAGGGGCAAGAACTTTTTGTCCCACTCCCATGTCTTAGCCATCTGGAGGCGTCTTCCTTTTGTATCGTAATCAGGCAGAGAGGGAGCTTTTGCACAGCTCCAGCGAAATCTCATATTTGAGGGGACATGGCCTCATCTTGATATGAGCAATGTGCATGCTGCAAATATCCACCATCAAACTCAGCGCTCACTGGGAAACCTGAGATAAAAGGAGGAATCACAAGGCTTTAAATGATGAAACCACCTGTTGGCACTCTCAACTCTCCAATTGTTACCCAACTCTTCATGCCCCCAACTCCCAATTTTGTGGACCAACCACAGTCTTCCAAGGCCAAAGATGTCTGGAGAGAGAGCAAAGGAAAACCAAACAGGAAACAAGCAAGCCTGCAGTTATCACCTAACGCAATGGCACAGAAAACACTGAAAAATGCTTTAAGTGTTTTTAAAATGTTTGTAGAGATTAAAGAGCCAAACCATCTGGTGAAACATTTCATCGCTTTTTTTTTTTTTTGGCTGGGGCACTAATTTTGAACTGGAAAAAATTTCACCCCTGCCGAAGTTAGCATACTGTGCACTTAGCACCTCATTCAAAGTCCCAGGAATGCTAAGTCTAATTACTAATAAGATGGATAAGCACAGATTATTAATGTTTTGCTGTTAAGCTTTAGCCCATGTGGCTTGATGTGGGGAAGACTCCTTCCCTTCCTACCCATACTCCCACATTTCCCTCAACTTCCTGTTAAGAGATATTTCTCCTTTTGTTTCTTCTCCAGGCCCCACCCTGTCACTTTCTGTGTATTTTATTTTTTTTTTATAGCCTAGTTGCTCAGGCCTCAGGATCTGCCTTTCTGGGGCTGCTCTCTCAATCTACACTCTAGCCCACGTTTCCCCTCCTGTCTTCTTTTATATTCTTCATTATATTCTCTGCTCTTAAATGCCTGGCTTTTATTGGCATTGAGTAATCTACCATGGAAAAATGTTTTGGCAGGACTCAATAGATAATTTAGAGAAGCCGATAAACTCAGCCTGGAAATGGGGTAAGAGTACTTCCATGGCCGTTTGAGGTCAGTTTCTGAAGATTCAGAGGTCATCTGAATGCCTGAAAGGTCACAGAGTGGTCCACAAATGAGATCATTCTCTACTTAGAAGGAAGAATAGGCAGCAACGGGAAGAGGTGGCAGCCATTGCCTCACTCCAGCCCACTGTGTCAGAGAAGACAATGAACCACTGTTCTCTGGTTCTTTTCTATGAAGAGCTGGAACCAAACTTTTATGTGAAATCTCCAGGTTACTGGATGTTTACCAGAATTTAAAAATTGTTTTCATTTATTTTGGATGATTCAGATGATAATTTTGGATAATTCAGATGATAATGAACAACCATGAACAGTGTGCTTCCAACAAGCAACTTCTGGCCTGGAGAGTCCCTGAGAAGTGGGTCAGTCAAGTCCTCGTGATTAGAACTGATGTCAAGTGTGGCTCTTTCTGTGAATTTGGTTTTCAGGCAACCTCAAAATAGACTCTCTTGCCTGGGGACTCTCTGGTCTCTGGAGGCTGGCAGCCCCTGGCTTACTGCAGTGGCCTTGTCAGGTGCTGAGCCCCCAGCCTCTCCAGGATAAGTGCTTCATTCTGATGGGTCTGTGTTCTCTCTTGTCAACTTCAGAAAAGGCTAGGTGTATCATAAACAAGTAGGCAGGAAATTCCCTCTTCCTCAAAAGCCACTGAAAATAATCTCAAGTCTTCCTTGAATTTTTTTTTTAAATTTTGGTTTTGATGCTTTGTAGCTGTGTGTGTGTGTGTGTGTGTGTGTGTGTGTGTGTGTGTGTGTGTGTGTGATATGTGCATGAGTGTATGAATATTTTCAAGTATGGGCACTCACTCATGTGTGAGTGTGCATTCATGTGCCTGGACACACTTGTAGAGACCAGAAGTTGATTTCTTGTGCTTTTTTCTGATAGCTTGTTACTTCATTAAAGGAGAGGCAAGATCTCTTTCTGAGCCTACAGCCTGCTGATTTGGCTAGCCTAGCTAGCCATCCTTCCCTGGGGATCCTCTGTTTCTGGTTCCCAAGCTGTGGGATAGCAGATGGGTCACCTCATCCACCCAGCTTTTCACAGTGGATGCTAGGGATTGAAGCCCAGTGTTTACAGCAAGTGTTGTATCCACTAAAATACCTCTCCTAAACTAAGCCCCCTCCCTTGTTTTGAGACAGGATCTTACACCATAGTCTCAAACAGACAGCAATCCTCCTGCCTCAACTTCTTGAGTGCTGGGATTGTAGACATGGACTTCAATACTCAGCTCTCCTTTGCTATTCTTAGTAAGCTTGGAATATAGTCATCCTGCACTCAAGTGAAGTGTGTGAATACAAATTGGATCAGCTGAATTTTCAAAAGTAAAACCCAAGTCCTTTCTATAACATGTAAGAGACATTATGCTCCACCGCCTATAGTTGTGGTTCAAAACTCGCGGGGGGGGTGGAGGGGGGAATTGTGCCTGTGCACCTGTGAGCAGAGGCTGTCCCGGCTCCTTCATCGGAACTCGGGACTTGGCTGCACTCTCAGCTGATGGCACCAGCGCCGCGCGGGCAAACAGTCCACATGCTGCAGGCGGCTGCAGGGTCCCGGAGCAGTGGCACAGGGGAGGAAGGGGTGCACAGAGCAGAGACGGGACAGCCCACGAGGGCCCCAGTGCACGGGTGGCTGGAACAGGGAGAGCTCCGTGGGCCGCTGGAGCAGGGCATGCAGGGATGACCCGATGGAGCAGGGAGTGGAAGTTTTATTGATCATGTTGATGGTTGTATCTGAATGGTGGTGCTCTCCCACAAAATGCCAGGAGGGGTTTCCTTATATTGGGGAGAGGGGAAAAGGGAGGGGCTAGGGTCTTCAGGTAATATGTAAATCTTGAGGCAGAGACCTGTTCCGTGCCCTCTACCTATGCCTCATATGACCCACTGCATGTTAGGTCTCTGGGTTCTGGGGCGTGGCCAAACACCCCAGGATTTCCACAGCCCCATATATAGTTAGTAACAAAATCAGTTACAGTAACTGATTCATAATCACAGCTGCTTGCAGCACTTTCCCACCCCTTCTTGGCCCAAGGAGCTCTTGATTGTCTACTAGCATAGCTAAGCATTCCTGAGAGCATGCCTTCTCTGAACGACTCAGATCTTTCCCTTGGGAGACCTCTTAGTTCTACCGTGTTACAGCATGCTGGTTGCTGATGTCGCCCTGCTGTAGCCATGAACATATTCTGTGCAGCAGCTAGGAATCAGTCAAAAATGCTTGAACCAAAATATTGGGAAACAGAATGAATGCAGTTCTTGCCACCCAAGTCTCAAAAGCATTTTAAAAATGGAGATGAGGAAGGAAAGGAAACAAATATTACTTGTCTGTTGGAACCAGGACCAGAAAGGGGGTGGGGGGAGTGGAGATGCAGCCCACCACAAAGATCCCTGGGATTTTGGACTTTGGAGACCAACACTGAGGGGGAGATCTAACCTTATTGTTCAGTACTTATGTGTAACTTTTCAGCCAATTGAGTTTAGTTACATAATCAAGGGTCAAACAGGACATTACACTTGGTGTCCTGATGAATACTCGATTGCCTGTGACTCTGTAGGGGAGGGGATTGATTACCTGGGAAGATTTCCATGAAGATAGAGAAGCAGCCATTACACTGGGCACAGGTCCTTTATTCTGTCTCACTGATGTGCTGGGAGTCACTTTAGATCTCCTAAGTAGTTCCCGATTCCTTGAGCAGTCACAGGAGCCTATGGCACTTCGCTCTCCATCCCATGTCTCCCTCCAGCAGATTCACACCCATACTCCTAGGACCAGGGCATGCGTTGGTCTTAGAGCCATCAGTTATTCTGATGTCACTGACAGTTGGACTTTTACTCTTTTTTTTTTTTACAGATCGGAAGGTCAAAGGTCAAAGACTTCTATTCCAATATGGTGTGTGACCTTGAGAGATGAAGGAATGGATCGGGGAAAGAAGAAATACACACAAGTATTCATGTAACAGTTCTTGTACATCTAGGTAGGGCCTCAGCTAGGACAAGATCAAGCTAGTAAATAGGTATATTTACAGCTTTTTAAAAGTGGGATCCTGAGAGCAGGAGGTAAAAACACAAGGACAAAGAGGTGGATCCATGGTTAAGAGTATTATGCCCAAGTCCCAGGGACCCCAAAGAACACTGAGGAGCCCGTTCCAATGCAAACACATAAGGGTCTTTATTCCGAGCAAGGTCTCTCACTGTCCCAGTCACAGTGGGTCAGAGTGAAAGCCCCGAGTCTAGGGATGCAAGATTTTCATTGTGGTTACAGCAGGCTTGGGGAATTTCCATACTGATCAGCAAGGTAATATTTTAAAAACTGCTTTGCTGACATAATCTGCAGGAACCAAACACAGGGACAAAACTACCCTGACAAAGAGAATGGCCAAGTTATCTATTCTCTGCAGGATGTCTTCGGTTACCTATATGTATCTTGACCCTACTACTGTAACCTGATTGGCTGTTGCTGGGTATGGGGACTTGTTGCCATGGAATGTTTGCTCAAATAGACTTTGTGGTTTTCCTCCTGGAAGTGGAGTTTAGCCCCTGGTTACAAACAAAATGGAGTTTCTTCAGAAAATGGGGTTGGTCAGGCTTTACAAGAGCGCATCTAGAGGATGTGAACCTGGGTCTTAAAGAGCACCAGTGTCTTACAGTCACATGTAACTCCAGCTCCAAGGAATCTGATGCCCTATTTTGGCCTCAGTGGGTGCGCACATGCACACACACACACACACACACACACACGCACAAATATACATTAAAAAAATCACAGGGTGTTTTAGATGATGGGGAATGGCTATGAACGGAGGAGGGTGTAGGGAGGAAGGAGAGTGAGAGGCTGCTGTCTTAACTAGGATGGACTGTGGGGTGAATGATACAGAAGAACATTCCAGGAGTGGACAGTGACTCTCCCTAGCAGCAGAATTAGGAGGGCTGCCTGGAGGTGGAAGAGTGGGAAGGTGGGAAAGGGACTTGCCAGGTGGTGCAAGCTCTGAAGTCCTTTCTTCTGAAGGCTGGCAGCTCCTAGATGCTCTGAGTGTCTGTGTGTCCAGAACTGCTGCATCTTCACACAGATTACATCATATAATCTTAGAAAGAGCCTTGCAAGCATGAGGACGTCTGAATATGTAGCAAGTGAGGGAGCTTGAGACACTCTTAACTGCTCCAAGACCCAGCTATTTCCTCCATAAACCGGAATCCTCTTCCCACAGATGTGAAGGTGGAGCGATGGGGAACGTGAACACCGGGCCTGCTTAGCAACGTGTTCCAGGAACTCAGTAAACGTCAACACGATGAAGATCAGGCCCATCTCGGGCCGAGCTGGGCGTATCCACACCCTTCCAGACTGTAGTGCCCTCTGTCTCTCCCTCTCTCCACTCTACCCCTCCTCTCTGAGTTCAGTATTTGTCCTGAGCCTCGGATCTGCACTCCGAGGCAATAGCCAGGTGGAGAGTTCTTTGTTGTTGCTGAGACATTCTTAGAGGTTTGTTACCCACCCTCCTTAAGTAGAGCAGGGCCATGCATATGATGGGACCACACTGACCCTTGAGGAGTGATTTGAGAGATGTGGTGACTGAGGGCCAGGTGCCAGGTGGATGCTGTTCAGGTTTGATTGCACAGGAGACTTGTACATGCCCAGGGTGAGATCTCAGAGTTCCTGAAAATGAATGCAGAATAGAACTTGTCAGTGCTTTCCAAGCGTCCTGGGGTGATTCTGCCTCTCGTATGTCATCCTTATTACTTTATAATTACCTTATGACCTTTACTGACTCTGACAGTTGTGAGTCTTAAAAAAAAAAAAGATTCAAGAATATTACCATTATGCAGTTGCCTAGAAACAGGGCCTAAAATACATCTGGCTTTAATAGAAGAGCTAAAATGAGTTTTCATTTTTTGGCATTGTGTCTCCTTCCCCCTCCCCATTTTCCCCCTCTTTGTTTCAAATAGCAATTGCAACTGAGTTTCTCACTAATCCTTTCTGAGCTATCTGAAGCCAAGGTACCCAAGGTAGAGAGCGATTCCCCAATGGGGAAGTGATAGCATGCCTATTGGTACTGTGAAACCTAATCCCTAGCCTGCTCACACAGCATGTACACAATTGATCCTGTGCAATTGCTGTCACTCAGACAGCTTTGGCTAGCACTCCTGAGAAGACTTAGGAGGACATTTCATTTGTCTCTTCATTAAGGCGTGTTCTAGCACAGTTTGCCAAATGGCTACAGGCATGCTTTTCTGACCCATAAACATTTATCCTCACAACTCCAATCCCTCTTCCCAGATGTACCCTCTCCTCTCCTTCACCCTTTATCACCACAGTGCGCCATCGTTCCTCCCTGGAGTAGGCCACAGACGTGAACCCTTTATCACCTAATAAAAAGGAAACAAGGAGAAACAGAGCGTGGTTTGTGATTTCAGCTGTTAGAAAAGGACTGCTTTGCTTCTGAGAATAAAAGTCACATGCAGTCTTACTAGGCCAGGGGTGGGGGGTATTGGGGTGTGAAGGTGTATGGGGGTGTCCAGAAGTCTGGAGGTCTGATAGGGACATGCAAGGAGTGTGTGTTGAGTGAGGAGGCTTGAGAAAACAGGATGCCCAGTTAAAATGAGTGAGGAATTAGTTCCCATTACCTTGTATCCAGGCCAGACCACTTCCAAACTTGCCTGGTCCTAAGAGCCACATGAGGACATATTGAGAATACCAGTTTAGAGGCTGGAGAGATGGCTCAGTGTTTAAGAGCCCTGTACGCTCTTATAGAGGACCCAGGTTCATTTCCTGGCTCTCATGTGGAGGCTTGCAACCATCTGTAACTCCATTTCCAGGGTATCTGACACCTTCTTTGGGTCTCCATAGGCACCAGGCATGCATGTAGTGCAAAGAAACGTATGCAGGCAAAACACCCAGACACATTAAAAAAAAAAAAAACAGAAAGAATGATAATTCCCAGTTAAGGCTGAGATGATGGCTCAGTCAGGAAAGTATTTGTTGTCTAAAGCCTGTATTAAAAACAACAACAGTAAACCGACAAACAAGCATGCCAGTGCTGGGGAGATAGAGACAGGAGAATTGCTGTGACTTACTAGTCAGCCATGCTAGTTAAAGTGACAAGCTCTAGGTTCAGTGAGAGAGCCTGTCTCACAAAATAAGGTGGAGAGTAATTGAGGACAGTGCCTGACATCAATTTTAGGCTTCCTTACAAATAGACACACACAACACACACATACACAGACACACATACACACACACACACACACACACACACAGACTCATACTGGTTTGATGCCTCTTTGGTGAACATTCTCTTTTAGTAGATCTGGCATGGAATTTAGGAAAACACCTTTTTAGACAAGTGAGCTGGTGATCTTTACTAGAGCCTGATCTGTTTAGAAAGCAGGCCAGTCAGGCTCCCAGTGACTTGCATGTGCATGTACAGCAGCTCTTATCCCTAGACTCCAGGTATACCACAGGCCTGCCAAAGTCTATGGCCAGATATCAGGCCTTTAATTATTACTGCACACCTATCTGTTGGGCAACATGTCTTCTTCACTGGGCTGCTGGTGCCTGAAGACTCAGTTCAGGCTCTACTTTGCTGCATTTCTGGAACATTCTGCTCTTTTAACAAGGAGACTCCAGCAAGCATTGTTACAAGTATTCACCAGACACCACCACCCCATTTTTTGCTTTATGTTTTCCTGCAGCCTTCTGTCCCACACTCCTCAGTTGGAAGGGAAGGTGACTGTGGGTATTGAAGTCAGGCAATACTCTTCAGAAGTCTGACTAGAACCAACAGAGGGGCGGAGTAAGTGCCGAACATCCCAAAATAACTCATCTGTTATTGGTAGCACCTCAAGATGGACACTGGTACAGTCCAGGGACATCTCCACAACCTGCTCTCTCCCCTTCCATGGCTCTATGTAGCTTGACTCAAGGAAGCCTGAATTTGTAGCCTGTGAGTAAGAGTGGGCAGCTTCTAGTGTCTGAGTGCCAAGGGTTCCATTCCTAGCCTCACCAGACAAAATGAGAGTGCCTCCACCATCTGGCATTTGTGCTGGCACAGTATCAGGCACTTATAGAGGGATGGGTGTGGGATGTGCTGTGCAGGCACTCTGCCAAGCACCAGTTACACCACCCATGCTATCAATTTATAGTGATGACTATTCGATTTGTAGCTTCTAACCCATCACATGTCCCTTAACTCTCTCTCTCTCTCTCTCTCTCTCTCTCTCTCTCTCTCTCTCTCTCTCTGTCTGTCTCTCTGTCTGTGTGTGTGTGTGTGTGTGTGTTGCACGCGTGTGAGTATGTGTGTGAATTCCTGCATCATGGCTCAAGTATGGAGTATTATAATGTCCTCGCCTTCTACTGTGCTTGGCCTTATGTGGGTTCTGGGGATTTGATCTCAGCTCCCTGCCTTTGTGCAGCAAGCGCTTTCACTGAGTCATCTCTGCAGTGCCTAACTTGATGATTCTCAACCGAACTCCAGAGAGAATGTTACTTTATTGTCCACATATTAGCAACGCTTCAGTGACTTTATCACATAGACTTGCAGTTTAAATAAAGAAGCATGTTTGGGCAAAACACCCGGAATATCTTGCATGTTCTTAAGTTCTTATTTTGCAGTTTCTAAATCAGAATCTCACCTCACTGTTGAGCCGAGTCTATGTAGGTTGCATTTGACAGTAGAGTTAGACACTGGATAGGTAAGCCTCTGGCTTCTCTGTGAAAAGGTTGGCCTATAGTAGAACAGGAAACTGTTCCTTTGTCCTGGCCTTTAGCAGATATATTAGGAACTGGATGCCTGGGTGCAGCGGGTGGGTTACAGGACAATTGAGGACAATCACTATGGAAATGTACCTCCAGACCTACCAATCTGGACACAACACACAGACAGCCCTCATTGGGGTCTCTTCTTAGGCATCCATGCTTTTTGTCAGCTGGTCTCCTTTAAGTGACAGCAGTGAGCTTTGGGAACTATACAGGCCGAATAGCAAAGGGTACTGTTGGATTTGAAAGACTCTTGCTTGTTCTTGTCACTTGAGATCGTCACTTAGATGGACTGTGTCAAACGGACTTTGCATCCAACGTCTGAAAGGATTCTAAATTCCTGAGCCCTGTAAAGCAGAAACTGTCCCATCTTGCTTCCTTCTGCACATGGATGTCTCTGCCATGCTGAGACTAATGTGTCGCCCAGCTGTTTCCTCCTGCTTTTTCTCTCAGCTCCAGTTTTGCTCCTTTAGCAATTAGCTCTAAATAGATGTTTCAGCTCCACCCACCGAAGAGCAGTCCTTGTGTGACGGGAACATGGTTAAGCTGCAACTTCCAAATTATCTCGGGAGAACCTACTCTGCTTCTTTCCGAGGCATCACCATCTTCAGTGCTGTCTCCTGCCACATTTGTATTGATGGCTCCAAGGGAAATCCAAGGAAAGCTTGGAGCCTCAGACAGAGCTTTAGGTATTTATTTGTGAACTGGAGCAACCATTCCTGGTAGGAGATATTTCTGAGGGAGACAGTGTTACGTAACCACGCATCAGATAAAACCACCTCCAGTCTTCCTGCTGAAGGAGGGATTCTTGTCAGATGAGCAGGCAGCCGCCTCCTGGTTCTTCCTGTTGCAGAATTGTTTTGATGTCAACCTCAGGGCAGGGATAGGAACCCAGCATACCTCTGAGAGGAAGTTTCCTTATGTGGGCACTGCCAAGGGACAGGCAGCTGGAAGCACATAAGTAAGAAGTGATAAAGAGCTCATGGAGAAGGGTTTCTGAAATCCCTGCTTAAGACTTTATTTACAGTCACTACACAGAAGTCACTTTGATGACCTTTGGCCATGATTTTGGTTTTCTGAATGGTGTCTGTGTTCAGTATCATTGCTAGTGCAGAAAAAAAAAAAGGTAAAAAGGTGCCCTTCAGGTTACCTTCAGAGACAAAGTTCTTTGTAACTGCTCCTCCTGATGGTGCACCATGCCTTAGCCATGTAGCACAGTTGCAGCATGGTCCCTGGCGGTCTTCACTGACGTGGTTCATAGTAGCAGAGAAGCACCTAACTGTGGTGACTGCATACAGAAAGGCTTGTTTCTCATTTCTGTGACGTCTAGTGTGAGTCTGGTTGCCCTCTTTCATATAGTAAAGCCACTTGACACAGGTTTCTATGATATTGTGACAGGGCAATAAAAAGAAGGAGAGAGATTCTGGCTCACAAACCCATCATTGGCCAAAATTAGTCACATGACCCCATCTTAAACTTTAGGCTAGAAAATGGAAAATATTTAGTTAATGTGGACTTTCCCTGCCATTTTAGCTATGCATTTCAATGGTGCTCTATTCTTCCTATCATGTTACTGGTAGAAAAATTAAGACATTCAGAAGAGCCCTGAATATACTAAGCACAAAATACTTTGATTCATGTACATTTTTGGTTCATATCCACACTCTCATTAGCTAGTAGGGGTTCTTCTGCACAGGGCTCAAGAGAAGACAAATGCTTTTCTTTTCTAAGTAACCAGAACAATTTCTTGAACTTGAACCCTTCCTGCCTCAGTTGTAGGTATGTCACAGAGGAGTCTGGCTCATAGCTTTATTTTGTTCTGTTGGTATAAAGTTCTAAGTCTCGGCTGGAGAATGTGAACACTGTCCTGTTCCTTAGCTCCTGGTGGGTTCAAGGAATGTAGCAGCTATAGAGAGCTCCTCGGAGAGCACGGAGACAAGTGAAAAACAGAATGGATTTTTTTGTGCTATGCCAACGCCAACCTTTATTCTGGCAGACACAGAATTGCATGAAAGAAAAGCATAAGTGGGGAAAATTTAGGCCTCTTTTAGAAGTCACTAGACTTTTTTTCCTTATCCCAGAAAGCAAGTAGAGATAGCTAAACTTCAACCTGGTATATCAGCTCTGTGTTACAAGTGAGCCCAAGGGGAAAGTGCTGTCTTAAATCTAAAGGAGTTGGCTAGAGAGAAGCACAAGTTTTACGTTTATCAAAAGAGAACTTAAAAAAGAAAGAAAGAGCTAAAAGGAGAAGGGAGAAGGGAAAGAGAGAGGGAGATGAAGGAAGAAAAGGCTGACTATAGTGGGACTTGCCTACATTTCTAGCACTAGAGAGGCAGAGGCAGGAGGATTAGTAAATTATAGGCAAGTTGGGGCTATAAAACGGGGAATTGTCTTTAAAAAAATGGAAAGAGGAGAAAGAAAGAAAAACAGATGGACAAGAAAAAAGGGGAAAAAAGGGGAACTTATTGCTAGCTTCCATCTAGAAGCCTTCTCAGTGTGGAGTTGTTAGTTGCTAGGCAATGTGAAGCCAGTTGTCTGTTCTGTTCTGAAGTACTGTGGCCGGGCCTTTTATTGTCCCAGGAGTAAGAGGATAGATCTAAGGTGCACTGTGGGGCAGTGGATGTCTGGGTCCTGGAAGATGCTTTCAGCCTATGGCTCAGATGTCACCGCATGCTCTTCTGGACCCCAAGACCTGAATAATGCCTCTCTGGAACTGTCAATTGTGCTGTTTGTGGGGTCCACAGCAAAGTTTCTACTGGCATGTAGACACTAGTCTTCCCTTCAGCCCCTGCTCTAGGTTGTTCATAGGTTGTTCAGCACTAGCAATGTTGATTGAAACACAAAACTTGGCTCTGTCAATAGTTTTCAAACACAAAAATAAACTATTACGACATGCTTTCAAATATATTTATGAGTTTATAAAGGCATTGCATACCAAATAGTATCTTTAAAAATCCACTTTGTGGAGAAAGGTAACATTTCATGGATTAGAAGACTCAATGATGTTGAGACACAAATACTTAATGAACTCATCCATGGAATCACATATCTATAATCACCTTTTTCTTTTAAAATAAAATAGAAATTGATGTTGGTTCTAATACTCAAATGGAAAATGCAAAGCACTTAGAATAAGCAAAACATCTTGCAATGGAAAAAAATCAAGCTATACAGGGTCTACACTATTTTAGATGAAGATTTGCCACAAATAGGCAGTGATGAAGACAATGTGACCAACCAATTGAGAAAATCCAGAGAAAGAGAGAGAATCCAGAGACACACTACATCGAGGGAAAATCTAGGTAGGAGTGTGTGTATGTATAGGGGGTAATCATATGTATATAGGTGTATGTGCGTGTGAGGGGGGTGTGGAGGCCAAAGGTCAACTCAGGTGTTGCTCCTCAGAAACCAACACCTCTTGTTGAGGCAGGGTCTCTCACTGGCCTGGTACTTGCTAAGTCTTCTAGGCTGGCTTGGTGATGAGCCCCAGAAACCAATTTGTCTCTACCTTCCCAGAAGCAGATATTCTAAGTACACACCACAGTGCTTGACACTTTTTACATAGGCTCTTGGAACTGAACTCAGTTCTTCGTGCTTGCAACGCAAGCACCTTACCAACTAACCTGTCCCCTCAGTTTGAGTCTGACAAAAGCACAAAGACAGTCAGAGAAGGGAGGCCAGCTCTTCAACTGATGATGATAGAATGACTTTTACCAACAGGCAAAAATAGCCATAAATTGTTACCTCCTTCCTATGCAAAAATGGACTGAAATGAATCACAAATCTATCTATAAAAATGAGAAATATAAAATTTCTAGAAGAAAAAAAGAATGTTTTTTTTTTTGTGATTTGAGTTAAGCAAAGATGTTAAAGCTGTTGCACCAAATGTATAATCAATAAAGGAAAAGAACAGCTGGAAAGATGGCGCTGTGGTTAAGTACTGCTCTTCCTGAGAAGCCAAGTTTGGTTCCCAGCACCTAAGTTGGACGTTCACTCTAGCCTCTGATGGCCCCTGTACTCAT
>NW_021604784.1:494874-502452 GCF_004785775.1 Grammomys surdaster
GAGAGAGAGAGAGAGAGAGAGAGAGAGAGAGAGAGAGAGAGAGAGAGGAGTAAGTGGGACTTCCTCAACATTAATAACTTCTATTGATAAAATGAAAACTCAAGCCACATGCTGGAAGAAAATGTTTGTATAACATACGTCTGGATTCCCATCTTCATCCCAACTCTCTCCAAACTGAGCTATTTTGGCAAGGCAAATCTCAATAAATCTCGTCGCTCAAAACATTAAAAATGTAGAAAAAAATCTTAAAGGATCCCTCATCAAGAAAGAGGTACATGGCAATGTGTCATAAACAAGAGAATGAAAAGATACTGTCATTTGCTACTAGAGAAATGTGAATTAAAACCATGACAAAATACATCATGAAAAGATTTAAAATAGAAAAGATTGCCAATACCAAGTGTGGGTAAGGACAAGGAGAAATTGGAATTCTTGTGGATTGCTAAGACAATTGCCTCAAAAAATAGCTTCTGAACAGTTAGTACAAACCTGGCATTGGCCACACCTTCTTCACAACTAATGGATGAAGTCATTCTTCTGTGCAAAGGCATGAAGAAGAATATTCAGAGCATGCTTCATTGGTAATAGGCCTATGTAGTACCACCAGCCACTATCCAGGTTCCCTTGGATCCATGGATGAAACACACACACTGGCTTATTTTTAATATGCTTTTAGTTCAATGGTTGGGCTCTTCTAAGCCTCCTTCAGCTAGTGTGCCCTCTCTTTACTCCCAGCTCAATACCTCTAACTCTGACCTCAGCTTAGTTGCATTTCTAATCTCCCTTCTGCTACCCCAGGCCCAGTTGGGGAAGTGGCCAATGGCCATTCCACCTGAGATCTCCCATGGCTGGTGGCTCTCTCTTCCTCTGAAGCATGGTGAACCCTCTTTCCTCCTCTTGTGTCTACTAGCCTGCCTGTGGGAATCTGGAAGTCCTGCCTCTTCTTCCCAGCCATTGGCCACTAGAAACTTTATTGATTGATCAAGAGCCAATTAGGGAACAGGACCTTCAGTGGTTACATGAAGATTCCTGATCAGAGCGTCAGAACCACCCTGTACAGGCCTAAGCTGGGGATAACCCAAATGTCCACCAATGAGTGAGTGGAGAAGCATATTTTGATATGTTCCTAAGACGAGATACTACTCTGCATTAAAACAGAGTGAGTTTTTTTTATAGACACTTGTCATAATTTGAATATGGAATATGCCCCCAATACCCAGATGATGGATCTCGGGTCTCCATCTGGAGGCACTAGTTTTGGACATTCTGGAAACCTTAAGAGGTGGAATGTAGCTAAAGAAGTAGGTCACAGGGACAGATCCTTCAGGGTGACTTGTCTCTGACTCCTGTGTGTTGTGATAGGAATGGCTCCATCATATGCTCCCCGCTGTCATGATACTCTGCCTAGTGCACAAAGTCAAGCAACCATGGACCAAGTCTTCTGTTCTAGTTTCACCTTTTTTATTTTTTTGCTGAGATAAAATTTCCTGACCAAAAGCAACTTAGAAAAGACAGGGTTTATTTGGCTTACAATTCCAGGAAACAGTCTGTTTTTGGGGGAGGTCAAAGTAGGAATTCGAACAGCTAGTTACTTCCTGTCCACAGTCAAGAGCAGAGAGAAATGAGTCTGCCTTGAGTTGCCTTCTGACTGGCAAGCCAGCCTTTAGTTAACAAATAGTCCCCCACAGGTATGGCTCCTAGGACAATCGGATGCAGCCAATTTTCAATTGCGATTCCCTTCCCAGACAATTGTGTCAAGTAGACAGTTAAAGATATTCCACTGAAACAAGGAGCAAAAATAAATATGTCTACTGCAACGTTATTCTGCCATATATTTTGGTCAACGATAAACATTCATCCACCATTAAAACACAAATGAATCTCATGGTGACTACACTGAAGGAAGGACGTTAGGCAGGAGTACATACCATATGAGACCATACCACTATGAAATTCTAGAAAAGTGATTGTGACTGGGTAGTTAAGGGTTTGAGATTGTGGGGACATATTTAATTTATCAACATATACTTTAAATATGCATGGCCTACTTCATAAGCTATACTTCAATAAAGCTGTTTTAAAAACTGACTCTAGGTATTGTCTTATCTACCAAATGGTGCTGAAATGAACAGACAACAAACAAGAAGCCACACCGCCCATCATAAGATTGGCTCAAGGAGGAAGCAACCACAAAGCTTTTCAAGCGCGTGTTCTAGTATCAGTGAAGGGCGTTGATAAAAGGAACGTGCATCTAGAGTAGATTGAGTTTGATATGGGCCCAATGCACAGATTCTAGGTTTAACATTGAAGCTTGCATAGTTAAAAGGAAGTTACCAAGAGATTGTTTGATTGGTGGCCTAAAGTATTTGTCAAAATATGGCCTGCTAGGAAGGAGCTGGGGATGTCTGCTGTCACTCAGCTTAGTGATGATAAAGAGATTTTAAGGCTTGAAGTAATGTACAAACAGGAGTGGTGTCATGAGCAAGTGTCGGTTGGCTCAGAATTCACCTCCATCTAGCTTGGGTTTTATTCTCTTTCTAACTAGAGAACTTGGACCTTCCTGTCTGTGTTTATTAACAGAGAAGGTAGTGTCTCCAGTTTTAGTTTTCTTTGTTTTTTTTTCTTTTTAAAGATCTATTTTATTTTAAGGTATGTCTATTTGGGCATCTCTGTGTAGGTATGTGCATACATGTACAAGGCAGTCAGAGGTGTCAGGTGTCTCTGGAGGTAGAGTTACAGACAGTTGTGAGTCACTGGATGTGGGTACTGGGAGCTGAACTTGGATCCTCTGAGACACCCACACTCTAAACTGATGAGCCCTTTCTCCAGAACCTCTACTTTTCTTTTTAAGGATTTCAGGTTTACATTTAGCTTTCTGGACTTTATCCTGATGTGTTGGTTTGGAGTGGGAAGAAAAAAGACTTTTTGTTCTTTCTTATTGTCGCTTTTTAAAAATTAATACATTTATTTGAAACCGTGTTTTATGTATCCCAGGTTGACTTCAAATTCCCTATATAGCCAAGGATGATACTGAATTTCTGATCCTCCTGCCTGTACTCTCCAAGGACAGGGATTACAGGCATAGGCACGTACAAACACATCTAGTTTATGTGGTGTTGGGGATCCAATCTAAGACTTCAGACATATTAGACAAGCAATCAACTGATAGATATATTAACATATATATATATACATGTTAATATATCCACTAAAATTGGATACATATGATCTTTTTAATTTTAGTGTGCAGCTGTGTTTGGCAAGACCTGAACTATGTGTCTGATGAGGTCATTCCATGCTTGCAGTCCATACTGGGTGGTGTCACCAAGCCATCTGTGCCATTTTAGAAGCCATTATTTCCCAGCTAACACCTCCTGGTAAGGTTTGGCCTCATTACGACTCCTTGTTGGTGCTCTTTGGAGCCTCCTGATCCATGAGCATCTTGGTTCAGCGCTCAAGGACAGTACCATTTTCTGACTAGGACTACTGTGTTGGCTAGTTTGATGTCAACTTGACATAAGCTAAAGTCATCTGAGAGAAGGGAACCTCCAGTGAGGAAATGCTTCCATAAGATCAGGCTGTAGACAAGCCTACAGGACATTTTCTTAATTAGTGATTGATGAGGGAGTGCCCAGGCCATTATGGTGGCAACATCTCTGGGCTGGCAGTCCTGAGTTCTATAAGAAAGCAGACTAATCAAGCCACAGGGAGCAAGCCAGTAAGCAGCACTCCTCCATGGCCTCTTCACAGCACCTGTCTCCAGGTTTTTGCCCTGCTTGAGTTCCTGTCCTGACTCTTTTTCATTGATGAACTATGATGTGGAAGTATAAGCCAAATAAACTCTTTCCTCCTCAACTTGCTTTTGGTTATGGCATTTCATCACAGCAATAAAAACCCTGACCAGGACAACTACCAAGATGGAGATTCAGTGACTCCTTAGACTCAGATTTAAAGACTTTTCCAGAACAAGTCAGCAGCAGAGCGGAGCCACATGAGGAGAGTAGCTCTGGCTTCCACTTCTAGGCTGTTTTCTTGGTCTGCCTGTTCCTGTCTATATTTCTGATCCATGCCTGGTCCCCACTCAGTATCCTTGGTAGCCCCCCATCACCCTGTGCCCCTCTCAGGTGGGATTCATACTCTAGGGACCTGGTGTTTAAGCATCACTGTGGGAAGTCTTGAAAAGCAGCAAATCTCAATTCATTGGGGTGAGTGGGGGTAGGGAGTATTTGTACTTCAATAATATTCCCATATGTTTCTAAGGTGTAGTTGGATTTGAGGTCAATTGCTTTAGGATGGTGGTTCTCAATCTTCCTAATGCTATGATTTTTTTAAAATACAGTTCCTCATGTTGTAGTGACCCTCAACCATAAAATTGTTTTTGTTGCTACTTTGTAACTGTAATTTTGCTGCTGTTATGAAGTGTAAAATGTAAATATCTGATATCCAGGATGGTCTTGGGCAATTCATGGGAAAGGGTTATTCAACATCCCCTGCCCTCAAGGGGTCATGACCCACAGGTTGAGAACTGATGCTCTAGGAGCCTGTGGTGCAGATTTAAGTTGAAGAGAGCAGCCAGGGCAACAAGGAGGGAGGAGAAAGGGGGAGGGAAAATTAAAAGAGAAAATTACAGCCATGTGAATGGACTAGTGAACTTGAGGGATATTCCAATGTTACAAGTATTTTATTTTCAAGCTCAGGTGGAAAGCATCCTGGGTTCTGACTCAATGTCCAGGTAGGCAAAAGAGCATGGGAAGTTGAGGGGAATGTTAGGCCAACCTTGGCACTCAGAGAGCAGGCTCAACAGGGAGCACAGGTCACATGAGCCACAGCTCTGTGGTGCTGGGCAGAATGTATCAAAGAGTACTCTGTTGGTGTCTGGGGAACTGAAGGTCAGAATACCATCCCACAACTGGGTCAGAGGACGGAAGATGATGTAGTTGCTTCATCTGCAGAGAGAAGGGGTGTAGACAGGACACTGGTGCAAGGCCATTTCTAGGGAGTTTCATTCTAGAATGTTCCTATAGAAGTGATTCACACTATTTGTTAACCATTTGTTAACCATTTCACTTGCAGCACATACCATTAGTGACTGCTGGAAACCAGGAGGCTCTCGGATATTCTGTAAGTGGTGTTAGTCTGTATGCAGTCTGCCTTTTACATTCGTAAGCAGCAAGGTGGGGACTTAGTGCCCTCTTGTTGATAAGAGGCAGGTGCTAATATCCTCCATTCTGCAATGGGGTGGGTGGGTCAATCGGGGCTGGCAAACAGAGCTTGCTTATTCCTATATTGTGAAGACAAAGTAAACCAAGGAATGGCCAGACCGCCTTATCTAAGTTACCCTCTTAATGTGGAGGCTGGCAGACTTCACCAATGTGCTCCTACTCCCCTTCTGTCTCCTGAGATGAAACCCCTATGCACCATTCCTGAAAGTAAAAAGCCCAGGGCTATTTAGTTTAAAAAGAAGTCAGCAAACTTAAAAAGACAGAGGCCCCCCCGTTTAGACTCCTCCAGGCCTCCCCCAATGCTTTCCTGACAGTTCACATCCTAGCCAGATAGTTCAAGGGTGGCTTTTCCAATTTGGAAGATGTCTCTACTTCAGAAAAGTTGGAATGAGCTAGTGCTAAAACAGCCCGTGGAATCCCTGACAGGCAGCCCCTTCTACTCCTAGCATGTCTGAGTCTATGGGAGGGACAGTGAGTCAGAGATGTGGGGTTTCCTTCCAGGAGCCCATTTCTGCTTCTGTCCTACCTGCCACTGGCGTTTTGCTCTTCAGGTTAATAGCATCTGTCGACTTGGCGTGTGCCTATGCAGCTGCATGCACACAGGCCATTTCCCTCTTTCCATCCGACGGCTGGAGGCCACCCTTTATTATCAGCCCTTACTGGTTCAGAGAAATGGAATTTTAAGACAGGCTTTCAGATAAGTTCAGATGAATCAGTCCCTGTCGTCAGCTCTTTCTGGATGGTGGCCACTGTTACCCAACCAGCCACTCTATTTACATGCTTGTACTCATACAAGCCAGGCTCTTCATACCTCAGCTTTTGAAAACCATAATTCTCTCACATCCTTTCCTGGATCAATACTCTGTAGTGGTTTTCTTCAACTCTTAGGATAAAATCCAGACTCCTCGAGAGGGAGGCTCAGGAGCCCCTGTGACTTTAGGCCCAGCTGGGACCACTTTACACAGACCTCAGATCCATGGACCTCAGTTCTAGAGATGCTGTCTGGCAGGCGGGCGTTCACACTGTTCTCTACGCAGATGACCTCGCATAGCCTCCCAGTTAGTTCATGGAGAGCTCTCGAACTAAGAGATTACATTACAAAAGTCTAGTTATAAAACAGGGTATAATGTGAAATGCTATCTTGATTTTAAATGTAAATTTGGGCCCTAACTGCGCATGTGCTCAGGGTTTCAGGGGAGCCTGGGGAACACTAGAAGGAGACTTCATCTATACGGCCACAGGGAAGCCTTTACCCATGTTCGGTTAAGACTGTCTATGGACTGTTTGGAGCCATCCATGGCCTTGCCAGTAACTCCCAATAAACTCATTGTTTCCCCAGGATGGACCTTGATGGAGTCATACTTTGAGTTGGTGTTCGAACCTTAAGAGAAGAGATGGATGCTATTCATATCACCTCTGTATCATTTCTCTGTAGAAGAAATGTTCATGAAAGGCACACAATATCGGTTACTTTTGTCCCCCTTTAAAAACTGTGGTACAATAAACTTAAGGTAATTTTACCATCTTTGTCATTTCCAAGTGTATAGTTCAGAGGTGTTAAGTGCTGTGGATGTTTTATACCCATTAATTTTATCTATCTGCAGAAGTTTTCCATCACTTGTACAGAAATTCTACCTATCCAATAATGACAGCCATTTTTCCTTCACGAGCCTATGGTGACTAGTGTCTTCACGTAAGTGAAAGCACACAGTATTTATACTTATGTGTGTCTGTCTTGTTTCATTCAGCATGTCTTCACAGATCCTTTGTTTATTTCCTTTTGGAAAAAGTCTGTTCAAGTTCTCTGCCAATTTTTTAGTAGAGCTGCCATTTGACGTCAGGCTATGGGAGGTCCTCATGCATCCTGGACTCTAATCCCTTACTAGATACGTGGTCTGTAGACATTTCCCTCACTTCTCTGAGTTGCCTCCTTTGCTCACGTGATAGAATCTTCTGCTATGTTCTGAAACGCATTTTAAAAGATCAATAAGGCCTCATTTCTGTATTTTTTATGGCCAGTGCCTGGGTCACAGTCACTACAAACGTACTGCCAAAGAGTATAATGAGAATGTCTCCATTTTATTCATAGTTTTATAATTTGAGTTGCTAATCTTAGGTTTTGGATGTGTCTGAGTTAATTTTTATAAATAGTATTAAGCCAAGAACCAAGAGCTACTACTGTTTCCTCTTCTTTTCCCTCTTCCTCTTCCTCCTTTTCTTGTTCTTGATTTGATCCAGGCTGTTCCCATGTGACTCCATCTGGCTTTGGTCTTTCTGATAAACCCTCCTAAGTGCTTGAGCTACAGGCAAGTGCCACCATGCTCAATGTCATTCTTCTGCATTTCAATAATCTAAG
>NW_021604784.1:502552-511159 GCF_004785775.1 Grammomys surdaster
TCTTTCTTTCTTTCTTTCTTTCTTTCTCTTTCTTTCTTTCTTTCTTGAGATAGAGTTTCTACATAGAACTGGCTGTTTGAAACTTGTTCTTTAAACCAGGCTGGCCTCGATCTCAGAGATTTGCCTGCCTCTGCCTCCTGAGTGCTGGGATTAAAAGTGTGTGCCACCACACCCTGCTGTGCTGAATTCTTATTGAATGGTCATAGAACTCTTGTTGGAATCATTTGCCCACACCTACCAGAGCTTATTTATGGCTTTCGAGTCTTTTCCATTGCTGTATATGTCTCTCTTTATGCTCCTGATAGATTGTTTTGATTATTATAGGAAGCTTGATTTAACTTTATTATTGTTGTTGTTGTTACTATCATTTTGGTTGTTATCACCCTTTTAAATTCATGTCAACTTTAAGAGCTTTGCCTATGATTACAAAGGCAATGTCATGATTTTGAGGGGATTCCATCATTGTAGATTGCTTTGGCTATTGCTGGCATTTAACAGTGTTAAATGTTCCAACCCATGAATCTGGGCTGCCTTTCTGCTTATTATTGTCTTATTTAATTTCTGTCAAAATGTTTTTCGCTTTCCTTAGATAGGCTCTTTATATCCTTGACTAATCCCTAGGAGTTATAACTGGAGTTGTTTTCTTTATTTCCTTCCCAGCTTGTTCATTGCTAGAGAACATATTACACCCAAGTTGTGAAAGTTCATATTGGATCCTTCAGCTATGCTGGGCTCACTGATTAGTTATAATTGTCATGGGTGTTTGCTTTAATGCTATATTACTTTATACATATAAGATCATATTGTCTCAGACACACAATTGGTCTCTCTCTCTCTCTCTCTCTCTCTCTCGTTCTCTCGCTTCCTCCCTACTTTCTTTTCTTTCCAATTTTCACTCTTCCCCTCTTGTTCTTGTGGTGCTAAGGTTTAAACACAGACACTTGCAGAGACTAGACAAGGGTGTTACCACTGAGCTCAACCCCTCTTTGTTCCCTAACTGTTCTACCTAAAACTTTTAATATAATATTTAGTAGAAGTGATGAAATGGGCACACATGTCTCATGCCTGATCCGTGGAGGACGAGTTGTTGGCCCTCCATCACCAATATCCTGTGAATTATGTTATTTCATACAAAACCTTTGCTAGCCTCAGGAGTTCTCCTTCAGTTCCTCTGACTGCTTTATAGTCATGGAAGGATGCTGAATTGTGTCAGATGTCGAACTGGATCGTTTGAAGTGATAATTCATTTCTTTTCTTTCCTTTATTTGTTAATGTGGTGTATTGACTAAACTGATTTGCTTTTGTACAATGGGGTACCTTTGTATTTTTAGCATAACTCCTACTTGTTGGTGATGAATACTCAGTTTTAATATGCAGACAAATTTCATTTGATCTTTTAATTGTTTGGATCATCAAAACAATATTCATAAGGATGCTGTTTTGTACTTTTTTCTGGTTTAGGTGGACTTGTAGAATGAGTTGAAAATATCTTTTTCATTGCGGGGTGGGGAAGCAGGAAGATTTGTAAAGGATTGGTCTTAGTCAAGTAAACTAAAGCCTGTTATCCAGGAGAGCTCTGAATGAGTTACTCAGTCTTTTTACCAGCTGTAGGTATATTTGGATTTTCCATTTTTTTCATATTTCAGTAGGTATTGTGTCTCTAGGAAGTTTTCCTTTTTATCTGGGCTGCTCTGTTTGTTGGTGTGTAATTGTTCAGAGCTCTCTTAGCAGTCTCAATTTCATAGAACTAGAAGTTACATTTCCATTAAAGTTTTTCAGGCAATCTAAGTAAAGGCTTTCCAGGTTTGTGTCTCTTTTCTAATAGGGTCTGACATGGAGACCGTGGTAGCGCCTTCAGAGGGAGAAATGCAGATAGCAATAGTGATGCTATGGTGGCCATGTATTGTCTGAAACTGTGTCACCATATGCACTAGTTCGTTCAATCTTCATGACACCTATGGAGGTAGAGAACTCATTTTCTCACTGACAGAAACAACAACCACGATTAGCACAGAGTCTGCCCACTGCTACACTCCAGCAGGACACATGAAGGCCTTTTAGGCAGATTTTCCAATTTTAAATTCTAGCCTTGTGGAGTGGGAAGGCACCTTACAGCGTTTTCATTCTATCACTGCTATGTCAGAAGCCTGTTGGGCCTTAGGCGCCTTAGACTGAAGCTCAAACCACTGAAAATCAGACTTTGCCTTTGGTTCATTCCTTTAGTTCAAGTCTTGGGATCTGGGGACTGAGTGATGGAAGATATGACCACCAGGTGGCAGTAGCACACACAGACTCTATTGAGTGCTACTCTGACAGGTTCCGTTTGAGGCTGTACCTTACTTACTACATGAAAGTATCTGGGAGAGTCTACAGTCCAGGGGCTGCTGGGGGTCAGAGACCCAGCTGACATATCAAGAGTCTGGGCCAAAGAGCTCAGCAGAGAGACAGAGGCTTCTGGGGTTTGCGGTCACCGGGTCTTTCTTATCTATGGTTTATAGATGTTGGATGAAGCTTCCTGGGTATAGTAGACAGGCTCCAAATGGCTAGATGTCTGCTTATTTGCACAATGACTAAAAACAACTGGATATGTAAAAATCCGCGTTTAGTGCCAGAAGGCTTTAGAGCTAACAGGTCTCAGCCCGCTGTGAAGAAGTAAACAACCCTGAGGCCCATAGGCAGAGCCCACTGTAGCTCCTTTGTGTTATGCTTAGAGGGGTTTTAACTGTTAAGAGAGAACTGACCTACAGAACAGCCCACAGAAACCCACCCATAACTGTATCAACCCTGTCAACTCAGAGTCTTTAGGAGAGGAACGGCATCTTCAGAGACTGCTAAAAACAAATCCAGAGATTACCTAATTCTGAATACAAATGCCAAGAAATTTAAGCAATAATGTTTAGTCAGAATCCTGCTAGTCAAAAGTAAATAACTAAACAAATAATAATCTTGCTTTGGAGATTATTTTTCTTTCTGCCAGTACATGTGATTGATGGGCTAAGTCATAGGCCAGTAATTTATTTTTACAAGCACACAAGGGGCTCATAATCACCACAGCAGAAAGCACTCTCATTGTGTGCCATGTGCTATACTTTTCTGGGTGAGATCAGTAGATGATGCTGGTATATGGTCCTCAGTTAATGGTCTATGATAATAAACATACACATTTAGAATAAGCATTTTTATAGAATGTCTAATTGACATAAGGTCCAACCCACTGTGAGTGGGTTGGATTCCCTGGGCAGGTGTTTCTGGGTTGTATAAGGAAGAGAGGCAAGCATCTGCCTGAGTGAGCCAGTAAGTAGCCTTCCTTGATGGTTCCTTCTGCAAGTTCCTGTAACAAATAAACATTTCTTATAGCAATTTGAGATTGCTTGTCACTCCCAAGCATTATCTTTATAAAAAAAGAATCAGCACAAGTTTGAAAAACAATAACAAAAATTGATCCTTGGCCTAGTTTCATTTCTGTGGCCCTGACAAAATGTCATAACCAGAAGCCACTCACAGGAGGAAAGGCGTTACTGCAGGAACTTGAAGAAGAAGCCATGGAGGAAGGCTGCTTACTGGCTCACTCAGGCAGATGCTTGCCTCGCTTCAAAAGCACTTGTCCGGGGAATGGTACCACGCACAGAGTGCTGGACCTTCCATGTCAGTTAACAATCAAGACAATCCCCTACAGACATGGGTAAACTGACTGAGAGAATTGTTCAGTTGAGGTTTTCCTCTCAGGGGTCACTTTAGGCTGTGTCAAGTTGGTGGTTAAAGCTAACTAGGACCATCTTTCAGTTCAAGGAGTTTTTGATATTACGGTTCTGTTATTTATGTCTTACCAAGAAGAGGCAGATGTTCAGAGAAGTGATTTCGGTGCTCTGGGTTACACAACAGACAAGTTGGTGCTGTGATTTGGACCCAGATCATCTGACTTCAGCTTCTGGTGTTAGGGACCATGTTATGAGCCCTCGGGTCTTACACCTCAGCCTGTCCACAGATCGGTGATCTTTGTGTGCTGTGACCGTGGCAGCTTTGAACAGAGGTCTTGTATACAATGATTCTAAGACAGATTATGGAGCTTGAGATGGCCTTTTATAGGGCAGATGGAAGGCGGGAGTGGCTAATGGGGCCTGACACAAAGGGAGAAGGACAGGCATATCAGAATTTGTGTTAATAATGGCTCCTGGCCAGAAAGCCAGGGGTTCCAACCACAGAACTGACACTTTCAGTACGAATCACTAATTACCATGGATCCACAGCTGTGATCAATCCATGTTTTCTTGCTTTGCGTTCAGGTCCGGTCTTTGGAGACTAATGTGAAGAGGTGTAAAAATAAGTTCTGTTGCTAGCCAGATTAATTATGGGCTGCGCCAAGGCCCCCAGCACGGTTCTGCCTGGGCTGCAAGACTGATTGGCTCAGGCCCCTCATCCAGCCCCAGACAGGCCGAGCTGGCCGGCCCAAGGCTGCCCAAAGAGATATAACTTAAGCCAGAGAGACCACCTAGCCCTGCCCAGCACACCAGGCTCACCCTTCTACCTCCCATTGCTACCCCCACTTCCCTTTCGCACCCATCCAGCTGAGAGACCTCCTGGGAGATCCAGATGAGACAAGGACTGTGGAATGCCTGGAGTAAGATGCAGGATGTGGGGTTCACATGTGGCTCCATAATAGGAGGTTGTCACATTGTACTCCTGGTATCCTTTTTTGTTGCTAGGAGTTTTTATTCATTTATTATTTACTTTTGTATTGCATTTCACATCCTGCTCTTTATACTGAAACCTGCATTCTCTGAGAGCTGAGACTTTAAACTTTTTCTTTTGTTCCAGGGATCCAGTCCTGTGTTGGGCAAAGGATGATGTTCTGAAGACAGTTGGTAAATACATTAACTATTTAGCTAAGTTGACTACTTTTTTTAGGGCTGTTTCTTCCTTGTGGTGGTCTGAATGAGAAATGTCTCAGCATTGTTTCTAGAATTTCAGTGCTGATCCTAGTTAGTGATGATGTTTGGAGGTGTGGGTTAGTGTAGTCTTTTCGATTTCTGCCTGTGGTTCAAGATGTGAGCACTGGAAACCTCCAAACAGCTCAGGCTATTGCCAAGGCTATTAGTTGTTTTCCAAAAACTTATGTTAAGGCCCCATTGTTGAAGACAACACTTACATATCTCACTGAACATGAAGAAGTCCAGCTGGTGCCTAACTAGAGCCTTCATCTTTACTGACTCATGGTACTGGAAGGTACTGTGGATGCTGCCAGAGGATTAAAGTAACCATTAACCCAGCTACAAACCCTAAGACCTATAACAGTGACCTACCTGCTTTCTATGCTGATATAATAATGGTACAAATGTTACGGGCGTGACAATCTATTATATGATTAGATTTAAGGTCCACTCCTTGAGATGGAAGCCCGACACTGTTTAATTGGCCAAGAACCTGAGACTAGATAGGTCATGGGCCTAGAAGAAAATAGAATACTGTTGTTCTTCTAAAGGAACACAGCAATAAAATGACTCCTAATAACTTTCTACTATTTCATAGATCAACGTCTGGCTTAGTCATCTTCAGAGGAGCTTCCTCCCGAACTAGATGGGAACAAGTACAGAGACCCACGACTGGACAGTGTGCAGAGAGTGAGAGACTTTGGAACATTCAGTCCTAAGTAGGATATCTCGATCAAATACTTTCCCTCAGGAATTAGAGAACCCTGCAGAAAAAGAGGCAGAAAGATTGCTACAGTCAAAGGGGACAGATGACACAAAATAAAGTTATCTTCAGACATAACAGAACTGGCACACATGTGAACTCATGGAGACTGTGGTGGCATGCACAGGGACTACCCTGTATAAGCCAGATGATGTCCCAAAGGTGAGTAGACACAAGCTCTTATCCCTAACCAACACCTGTCTCCATGTGATAACTGCTCAGAAAGGAAAAATCAATTTTATCCAATTGAGTCTCACTAGGTATATAAACTACCCTTCTGGGAAGGTCCCATGTCCAGCAGTAGATACCAACAAAAAACGAACTCAATGGTGGTTTTTATAGATGTTTTCTATAAAAAGTCTCATTCTGCTTTGGGCATTTTTAAAAATCTTACTGTTCGTGTGCATATTACAGTTTCTAATTTTGTTTTTGTCTTTTTTTGTGTATGTTTCTTGGGCTTTTAATTTTTTTTATTGCATTTTTGCCTTTTTTTAATTTGCCTGTTTGTCAGGTGTGGAACTGGATGGGAGATGGAGAGGATCTGGAAGACAATGGAAGAGGGGAAACTGTGATGAGAATATATTATACAAATTTCAATTAAAAAGAAAAGTTCAGTAGGGAGGCATCTCTCCTGCCTTTGCTGCTTGGTAACCCCAGAGCTCTGTGGATGCAAACCAATTTCAGAGGGTAGAGGGGACTTACTACACTCCTTCTCAGTAATCCGGTTCATGTATCACTGGTGTCCTTCACCATGAGACCTCTTGTAAAAAAGAAGCCAAGGAGGACTTGCAGCACAGTTCCTGGGAATTCAGCCAAAGTCCTCAGAATCAGGACATCTTTAACTTCAATGACACCCACCCCAAAGCCATCTACTCATCCCACACTTTAATTCAGTCATAGAAGATGGAGAATCTATTCAGATCAGACACTGAGTTAAAAGCTGGGGTGACAATAAAGGGCATGTCCTTCAGTGTCATGAAGCCCCTGAAGGTTTCAGGAACTAGGAAGAGGACCCAAGCAAGGGTGCTCTGCTGAACACACACCAACACTAAACCAGAAATGCCGAAAGAAGAGGCAGTGGAGAGCAGGACCCAGAACACAAAGGGCTTTCAGAGTCATAGCAAGGAGCCTGACCTGCATTTGGAACACTAGAGAAAACCTGGATTTGTGAGGGTTGTGGGGAGCATAGGTGTGGGAGAGGAACTGACTGCAGATTTGCTATGTGGATCTCCGATGACCCAGAGAGAGCATTCTTCAGATTTTGGTAGACTGGTTTAGCTTCCACAGAAAGACTGAGAATTTAACATCTTTGTTGTTATGGCCAGAGTTAAAGAGTTCTTTTTAACAGTATGAACAGCTGCACAAACCCTGGGTCTGTCTACAAACTGCTTAAATAAGTTATGCATGTCAGCACTCCAAAGACAAGCTATATGGTAGCACATATTTTATGCTGTGAGTAAAAGAGACACGGTTTACCATGAGTGTGTGCGTGGATACATGCCTGTGTGTCTGTGCACACACATGCATCTGAAGGAGATGGCAAGATTTGCTTACTCCTTCCAGTTTTTCCAAGAGATGAGTGGAAGTGGTAGGTCCCATTACTCAAGCTCCTGAAGAACATAGTGAATGCTAGTGTATTCTGAGAGTTAGGTGTCTGAGAGTCAGAGGAGAGGTCTTGTCAGCAGGAGTTTCAAGAGTGAACATGTGCTTCTGTGTGTCTATATTGTGAAAACACAAGACACGTGCCTCGGATGTGTGATTTCCCAAGTTGCCATGTAAATTATGAAGTTAAGAAATGTCTTCTTGCCAGGGAGTGGTGGCGCACGCCTTTAATCCCAGCACTTGGGAGGCAGAAGCAGGCAGGTTTCTCTACAGAGTGAGTTCCAGGACAGCCAGGGATATACAGAGAAACACTGTCTTGAAAAAACAAAACAAAACCAAAACAAAACAAACAAAAAGTGAAATGTCTTCTCCTGGGCTGATAAGATGGCTCAGTGGTTAAAGGTGGTTGCTGCCAAGACTGTGGACTTGAGTTTCATACCGGGACTCACAAGGTTGAAGAAAACAACTGATTTTTTTTCAAGTTGTCTCCTAGCTTCCACAGGACACTGGGGCAGCATATCTGCACTCCTACACACCCCTGGCCACCCAGGTAATAATACATAAACAAAACAAAAAGTTTCAAAGAAATGTTGCTGAGGCCAGTGTGGCTCTGGTGGGGACAGAGTGGCAAGGTTCCTGCCCCTGGGACAGTACCCGGTGTGAGCCTCCATTTTTACATTCCTGCTGGAACGTCTTCCCTGTTAATGTTAATGACTCCATAATAATTAGACAGCAGTCCAGGAGGTGAAGGTGTGGCTAATATCTCAGCAAAATAGTAAACGCTGGGACCTTCAGGACAGCCCTTAAGGCTATGGGAAAGAGTTCTAGATACATGAGTTTGAAAATATATAATTTCGCAACTATGCAAGATATAAGGATGCAATATGAATTAGGGGCTTCATGACTCTAAAGGAACAAAGGCAGTTACACTATGAGTCAGCTTGCCAGGTACAAAGGAGGCAGAATCCTGAGTTCAAGGTTAGCCTAGGACAGAGCGAGGTTAGGCCCACTTGTGGTAGAAATGGAAATTTCAGGGCAGGGTCCCACCCAACTAGCTTATTGTCTGTGCTTAACAAAAGCAGACAGATCTCTGAGTTCTTTTGCAATGTTAAGAAAAAAATGTATGCTTGCTGTTTCCTAAGAATCAAAGGGCTGGGATAATGGGATGCCAATTCATAAGATAATCTAAAGGAAAACTGGAATAATGACAGGTTTGGTATGTAAAATAAAAGACTGGACCTGTGTTCTGCAGATGAGCTAACCAGAGACACACACACACACACACACACACACACACACACACACACACACACA
>NW_021604784.1:511169-524911 GCF_004785775.1 Grammomys surdaster
ACACACACACACACACACACACACACACACACACACACACACACACACAAAGAGAGAGAGAGAGAGAGAGAGAGAGAGAGAGAGAGAGAGAGGAGAGAGGGGGGACATGAACAGAACGGTCTCTTAGAACAGCAAGCAAGGAGATTATAGAGAGATCTCCACAGAGAGAAAGCACAACATAGAAGACAACTGGAAAAGCTGTATCAAGCAGAACACAGGTTGTCAGCTTGGATCCACGACTTGACTTTGAGTTATTCTTTTTGCTGCTCCCAGACACCTCTTCTCTCAGAACCCCTCTCCAAGCTGAGGCTGGTTCTTGGCAAAATGTTGCTGTCAAGTAACAGTAGTCACAGATAGTGGGGCAGGGAGCTGTACACAGGCACAATTTCAATTTTTGTATCAATTTGAATTGATATAAAATACAATTTACAGTACTGTGTATGCAGAGACAGGTCCTAGACGACAGATGTAAATCATGCTTTCTGCTCCTGTTGGAGAAAGAAAGAGAGAAACAGAGAAACAGACACAGAGATATTAATACACTTAAATAATTTTATTTTCTAAACCAGAAGGCATTGCTAGGACTTTGGGGATCCTCCTTCTGGGTGTCCCAAGAAAGGGGGCAAGAATAATCTCATAGGAGTCATATTCCTGTCTCTGTTAAGATAGAATCTGGCAGGGGTAGTGACCACAGAGACTGTTCCAAGCCATCCTGCATTATCTTGGCCTTTTCAGAGGCTGATGGGAATTGGGCACCCAGCTAGAAACCTCTGAACCCATGTTTTGATCAACCAAGATCCCAAGGAAGGGACAATAGCTATGGAGGGTAGAGGTTGGTGGAGGTTTGAATGAGAAATGTTCCCCCATAGGCTCCTGTATTTGAATACTTTGATCCCCAGTTGGTGGCGCTGATTGAGGAGCTTATGAAACCTTTAGGAGGTGGAGCCTTGGTGAAGGAAGCACCTCACTAGGGATGGACTTAGAACCTGGCCCCTCTTTCTCTTCTTTTTCTCTGTTTCCTGTACAAGGATGAAATGTGATCTGTCTGCTTCCTAACTGCCACACTAGACACATCCTCCTGTTTCTAGTTCTCCCCCATCCCTGGCCATGATGGACTCTAACCTTCTAGAACTTTAAGAAAGAAAAAAACATTTTTCCAAAAGCTGGCTTTACTCATGGTATTTTATAAATACCATGTATTAACTATTAGAAAATAGTAAATATCATGTATCAACTAGAAAGAAGAGTTAATACAAGTCAATCACCAAGCATCTGCCCTGTATTGTTTTATCATTTTACAGCAACTGCTTGTGGTAAATTACTAATTAACATTTCCATTCCACAGACATTCCACAGGAAACCGAGCCTTGGGTAAGGAAAGGAGCTTATGGGATGTTGCTAAAGTAAATATGTCTTAGGATTTTGTAACTTTCAGCTCAATCTCTTTTTGCTCATAGTACGCTTCCCTGGTGTGATGGTTAATGTTGTCAAGTTTACAGGCACTGGGATCACCTAGGAGACAAAACTCCAGGCACAGCTGTACCAGGTTGTGTTGACTAGCTTAACTGAGTTGGGAAGATCCATCCTCAAAGTAGGGTCCATCACTTCCTGGGCTTGGATCCTAGATTGAATTTAAAAAAGCAAGCTGGCTGAGCACATCCATTTCTCCCCACTTCTGCCTGTAAATGCCATGGGACAACTCCTGCTGCTGTGACTTTTCTGACCAGATCAACTGTACTTTTCTTCCTTAAGAGACCCTCATGCACCAGTGGCCCTCTTTCAGGAGTCTGTGGGCCAGCTTAGAGGAACACTCATTACTTGTATTTTCCTTTCCCAAGTTCAGGGACACAACTCTCCTTCCTGGGACTCTAAAAGCAATCCAGGATGGGCTTCAGTAGACACAGCTTCTGGACAAGATGGCTGTCAAGTTCCTGCTTCATGGACTCCAAGAGCAAACTGGCTACTGGCCTACATGATTTCTTAGCCACCCTGAAGACCCATTTAAGTTTCCTGCAGAGTAAAATTGTTCAGAACTGGTTTTGCCTCTTGTGACCTTTTGAGCCATGACTGATAATCACAGGCTGGCAAGCAGAGTCACTTAGACTTGTATCTGATCACCTGGATCCGGATCTTGTCCTCTTAATTGCTCGAGACAGTACCAGGCGCTACCACACAGCTATCGCTGTGAAATCCACTGAATAGGATGAGCTTTGCAAGAAGAGAGGAGGTCTCTAAGAGGTGATTGTTGAGATTACTGCATCTCCCCCTACTGGTGTGTCTTAGGAGTGGAGATTCCAAGCTTCCTGGTCATGTGGTCATTTCAGTTGTATGCATATCTTCGGAGTGAAGCCTTGGTCTCATTTTCAAATGACTAAGGGTTGCTCATGCCAACAGTTCAGTTCCCAGGATGGCCCCTAGAAGACAGACCCTTCTCCAAGGTCTTGACTGACTTGTCTTTTCCCAAACCTTGTTTGGCCCCTGTTTCCCCTAACTCTTAGAAGAGCCTGATACTCATAAGCTGGGATGTGATCTTATCTGTGGTCAGCAGCTTCCTCTCTGCCATTCATCCAGGAAAGAAAGGTCTAGTTCCTAGGTAGGGGAATATGAAGTTTTGGCAACTGGATGACTGAAGCACGGGGTGGCTGCGGCCATTCTTTCAAGAGACCCTTCATGCTCCTCTCCTATGGCTGCCTCCAGGCAATTCCCTTGCACTGGCATCTCTGATTCCCTTAAAGATTGTTCTGCCCAGTTGGCCAGATCTGCTGGAGAGACAAGCTTGTTTGGTCAGGAAAATGCCAGCCTGATTGTTTTCTAATCTGGACTGTTTTCTTGCCCAGACTGAGTCTTCCATCTGACAGTGAATTTTTTCCTATTTTTCCTGGCTTATTATGTTCCCCTGGCTCAACTCTTGGGCATCAGACCTCCTGGAGTCTTCTCTATTCAGTGTCTTGGGAAGTCAATGAAGGGTCCAGGACAGAAGATGTGGGCACAAAAGGGAAAGAGGAAAGCTACTAAAGAGGAAAAGAATAAGGCAAAGAATGTACAATTCTGTGAACTCGGTCAGCAATGTGGAAGAGATTAGCTTCCTGTTACTTCATACTTGAAAAGCAAAATAAACGCTAATAGATTGAATTCATTAATCTTTGGCCATTCTTTCTGCTTTATACAGTATAATTGATTACATTTTATCCCGCTTGTGAACAGGCAACACGTGTAATAAATATAAAGTGAAGAAGTAGAAAGGCCTGTGTCAAGGGAAGTTTCCTTTTCAACTTTGTTTCCAGCCCTATAAATAAGCAGAATTTAAGCACAATGACCAAAATTACTTCAAACCAATAATACCAGCTTTCCCTAGGCTGAGTTTTAAATTTAACTTTACCCTATATAATTTTTTTTAAAGTACTATCTCTAGCTTTTGAGATGAATACTTCCTTAAAAACAACACTGTGTTACCGTCTTTGAAATTTTTGTCTTTGATGTGTCCATAACCTGGAGTCTCCTGATTCCTAATGATAAGTTTTATGTCTTAAAAATCCCCAAAGTATTTTTGGGGTGACATGTGGCTCCCAAGTCAATGATAAATGTCACTACCTTCCTCCATGGCAGTCAAATGTTGAGAGTCAGAGAGTGAAGGATTCTGGAGCTGTCCAGGCCCCTGTCCCTTCAAGGTCCAAACTGCTGCTACACTGACTGTTTTAGATTAAACCAGAGAAGTAGGAGAGAACAATGGTGCTTTTCTGGAAACTCAGACCATCAACCATGTACCAAGCCAAGTTCTGTGCCAGGCCCTGAGAATGGAAATATGATGGCTTAAAGTCTGTTTGAAAGCTCAGCATTTGGGCTTGGGATGGTATGGGGGCAAGGGCAGGAGAGAAAGAATGTTCTAGAATAAGAACAACAGAGCAGTCTCCAACTCTAGCCACACAATGGAATTACCCACAGGAGCTTTCAAAAATTATGAGCTCTTGAGCCTCTCATCCCAGATATTGTGGACTCAGGGTTAGTGGACTGGGATGGTAATTGTTTTAAAATTGTCTCCATAGTGTGGTCGGCTTAGAAACTCCAGGCTTATAACCTGACCATTTACCTTGAACCCTATTGAGGTGAAAAAGCATAAGGCTACCACTTATATAGTGTAAACTTCATGTCATGTGTATCATTTTTCTTTCAGAGAGTGAACTGAACAATAAAATAGTTCTCCTCTAGGGACTATAGCTAAGGCTGTCTCCTGTCTGTCCAAGTTGACCATGCAACCCAGTAAAGCACAAAATGTACAGCTCATCCTCTGGCTGTTTGGGAATCCTGATTGGGTAGTCCTGACATCCATGGCAGCGGTGGCCTGCCACTAACGTCATAGGTGTCTGCTGGTCTCTGAAATGACCATTATATCTTTTCCCACCACATTAAAACACATCTCTCAGTAGCTTAGAGGAGACTCTACTTCCTCAAGCTGTTGGCCTCAAGGTCACATTACACCTGAGATGGGTATCTCAAGAGTAAAGTGTACCATCTTTAAATTCAGTACTTTCTAAATTTATTGACTGCAGGGCAATGACATGTGAAAAAATAAGTTCTCAGCATTGATCTAAAATAGTGGTTATTGATCTAAAATTGGTTATCAGGAGAATAATGCACTTTTTGGTAAAGGTTTCACCTTTGAGTTTCAGTCTTCTCATCTGTAGAATAGGCATTGCAATCCCATTGGTGTCAGGTTTTAAAGAAGAAACTGTCTGACTCATGGTTTGGGATCAATAAATGGTAGATATTTGTGACCAATAGTTTTCTGTTGAAACCATTCTTTATTAGGTTTTTAATTGTCTTTTCAACATTCTAAAAAAGATGTGTGTGTGTGTGTGTGTGTGTGTGTGTGTGTGTGATGCATGACCTATGCTGAAGTACCTATGCTGAAGAGGGCATTGGATGCCCTGGATCTGGAGTTCCAGGCAGCTGTGCACTGCCTGATATGTGCTGGAACTGAAAGAGTAGTAAATACATGGACCACTTACCCGCTGAGCCAGCTCTCCAGCACTTAGTTTTCACCCTCTCAAAACTTCGCTGAATCTTTCATATCCACTGTCAGGGCCAATGTTTGTGGCTCCAACTAACTGAAAGCTTCTTGTCTTCCACTTCTCATTTGACAATGCTTAAAAAATAGTATTGTAGTGTCAGAGTGTAAGCAGTAACAGTCCAATAAAAGTTTGTTCTGGTGTGGCCCTGAGGTACTTATCTCTTTGAGGATCTTGCTGCTCCTACCTGCATTCATCCTGTAGCCAGGTATGGGACCTATCCACTTATATCAACCATGCTTTAAGTCACAGGACGCCCTGCTTCTCATTTCAAGCCTTGAGGCTTTCATCTTCCCAGGCAAGAGTGAGTGGAAATCTCTGGAGGTAGTTATGGCCCAGTAAGGGATCTGATGGTTTGAATGTGTTAGACTTTGCATCTCTTGGACACAATACCTGACATAAGCACCTTAGTAGGAAGAATGCCATCATCATAGGCACCTTAGTAGGAAGAATGCCATCATCATAGGCACCTTAGTTGGAAGAATGACATCATAGGCACCTTAGTGGAAAGAATGACATCATAGGCACCTTAGTGGGAAGAATGACTGACTTTGGGACATTGCTTCAGAGGATTAAGTCCATCTAGGCTAGTATTGCTTAGAAGAGAATAGAAGCTCACACCATGATGGCCAGGAATCATAGAGGAGATAGAAGGATTAGGGCAGGATGTAGTCAAGGACACACCCCCAGAGACTTGCACCCTCCACCTAGGACTGGCTTCTTACTTTTGACTTCTTCCAATGCAACAATAAAATAAGTCTGTCAAAGGACTAAGCTAGAGGCCTCAGTACCCCAAAAAGCCCATCATCTGACAATCATGCTGCCAACACATGAGCCCATGTGGTCAATTTATGTTCAAATCATAACACTATTTAAATACTATAGATACTACATTCTAAAAACACTCTCAGACCAGGCATGGTGGCACACACCTGTAGCGGTGAGTTTAGCTATACTGCTTTATGCTCCCTGCAGGTTGTGCTCTTCCAGCCACCACCACTGCCACCACCACCACCACACACACACACACACACACACACACACACACACACCAGTTAATTTTAAAATGCCTTGGCTATCTCAAAGTTGGAGCAATCTTAAACCTTCCCCTGCTACCCCAGGCCCATTCAGGAAAGTGGCCAGTGGCCATATAAATCTGTCTCCCTTTGCTCAACTTTTGGCCTCTGGCATCTTTATTGATCAATCAAAAACCAACAGGGGACAAGGACCTTCAGGGTTTGGACAGTTAAATGAAAGCATTAGAACCAATCTCCAACACACACTTTCTGTACCACCACCATCATCAACATCCACATGTCCACAATCAGATTTTTTTTTCCACAATCAGATTTACTGTGTGCTCTGCCAACCATTCTACTCTCTGGCATTTCCTAGCCCTGCAAATTAACAGAGATACTAACTAACTGCTAATTCCTTAAGCCATAAATCTGGATACTAGTTTGTCTCTCTTCCTAAACCTTAGATGTAGTAGCCTACCACATCCTGGTATCTTGCTTATTAAATATTAGGGTTCTCTAGAAGAGCACAACCAGTAGAATGGTTGTCTCCACAATGGAGATGCTGAGGACTTTGTAGCTGCTCAGTCCATGAGGTAGATGCTTCAGCAATCTCAACTTGGCTCTAAAGGCATCTAACACCTCTATGTGAGACTCCCAGGGGGTTCTCTGCTTTTCATAGTATATTTTAGTAAACATCTTTGGAAGATGCAAGATGGAAGATGCACCGTCTAAAGTTTCCCAGTGACTCTTAGCATGTAAGACTGAGTCCCAGTCTAAAGCGTACCACCTTTCACTGAATGGGGATTTAGATGGTAGGTTGTCCTGGGCCCATCATATCTTACAGTTCATCTGTGATACATGCCATCACATATATTGGCCCTATATCAGAGTGTGAGGTTCTCCCCTCTAAGGACCTTTCTCACAACACACTCTGCCTACAGAGTTCTTTCTTACTGTAAGGTCACCATGAAGGAAAGATACACACAAGGGAACGAGTGGCTCAGTGACAGAGAGCACAGGCTTTATTGGTGGGGAAAGGCCTGAGAAGGGTCTTCTTCAGTGCAAGACCAGGGCTGCTATAGGACATAAAAGAGGAAAAGGCAAAAGGGACTGAGCATTTGGCCCCCCATACCCCCAGTTGGCCATTGCTAGGGAAGTAAGGTAGGTGGTGGTTTAAAGAATGTCAGCTGATTGATAAACGCCTCTTGTGCTTATCTACTGAACACCACTGGGGTTCAATAGAACAGGGAGGTGGGAAAAATTTAGAACAAGTTTTTTTAGTGTTGGGAACTAAATCACTTTAGTTTCAAGAGTTATTGTTTAACCAAAATGGCAAGGCCCTGGCTAAAACCTGGTGTTCTACCCATCCGTTAAAAAAAAAAAAAAACAAAACAAAAAACCAAAAAACAAAAACAAAAAACAGAAAAACAGAAAAAAAAACTATCAATGTTTTAAAGGAAAGATTCATTTTCAATACAGACTTTAAGAATTCTTTTCTTATAACTACCTGGTCCCCCTTCCCTTGGAGCCCTTACAGGGTAGAGTTCCCCATTTCAGCAGTTGGTGACTGACAGAGGGTAGCAGGGACAGGATGGGCCTTGAGCCAATTAGGCAATGGAATAAAATATCTACTTGGCAGAAACCATCAGTCAAGGGAGGCTGATCCAGGATTGTCTTGACATTGAATTTGGCCCTTGGCCTGTATAAAACAGGAACAGAGTGAAATGGGATGAACCTCCTAGCTGGAGGAACAGCCAGGAGTGGCAAGACATGGCCTCTGGCTTCCAGAAACTTCCAACCTCCCTGTCTTCTCCTTAATGTATGTGGCAATCTCAATATGGAAACATGGGTGGCTTGGGAAGTGGTGAGGCTGTAGGGAGATTCCTGAGTTTAGCCATGCAAGGAGGAAAGGAGACAGATCCTGGGGAGAGGGGGGGTACAAAGGTCAGGGATTCTGCATAGGAAGAAGAAATGGGAGTCTCACCCCATTTAAAAACTCCTCATCAGCCTATTTGACATTAAGACTTGCATATCCTTGAACTATAAATCTGGATTCTACTTCCAGATTGCTTTTGAATGGCGAAGAGGAACACACCAGCTACTCTTCCCTTCTAGTTTCCTGCTGTTTACTTAAGACACTGTGACCACAGAAAATCCTCCCCATCACAGATAACCTCATCTTGACTACAAATGAGACACAATGGGGCATTAAAGCATGAATGACATGTGTGGCATGCAACCCTATTGCTGTCTTGGAGGTAATTCAGGGAGGGTAGGTCGGGGTTTAAACTCACTTTAACCGAGACTCACTCAGTAGGTCAAAGCTACATTTTTTCAAATGCTGCATTTAACCCCTTCGAAAAGGAGTTACCGTCTTCTGAAGAGGTTCATGTAATTGGAAACAGTCATTCTGGCAAAGACAAATGGAGAAATTCTTGGTATAACTCCAGCCCCAAAGCTGATCTATCAAGCGCAGTGGAACTCACAGAGGATGGCTCACTGGAGCCTGTGGATTAACACGTGAGTTGAGGCATGGTGGACACTTGAGTAGTTTCTTCAGGATTGTGCAAATTAGAACAGAACTTCACATGTAAAATAAGGAAAAGAGGAAATGGCTCTCCCTAGATCCAGAGCAGTCATTTTTCCCAATGAGAAATGCATGTCAGGCATGTCAAACCAGCAAACAGCTTAATATTTTGTATGCTCAGCTATGAAGGTGATGCACACTCACACTCATGATAGTATTTGGTGTGAGGGACACAGGTGGCCTCTCTCTCACTGCCATTTGTTAATATCTTTCTTAGCTTCTGGAAACCTGCTTCTTTACAGAGCTATCATAGTCTTCCAAATGTACTTACAAATTATACAATGCCATACGTCATGCTTAGGATGGTTTCTGGTATTCCATGTTGAGGGTGGATAACCTTTCAAGAAATATTGGTGACTTGACAAAATTGATGATAAGATCATGGTGAGCAGCTGATCATGAGAGGAAGAGCTACCAGACCAGGCATTCAAGGTCGTTTCATCATTTGTTCAGATGCCTCTGTGATCCTTGGCTTCATGTGCTTCTGGTGGGCCTCTGGGCATGGTTCTGAGATTGGAGGGGACTCACGTGATGCCCTGCTTGACTGTGCTCTTTTGGGTTTGTGACTACTCCCATAGAGCTCTGGCTGGCTGGGTCTTCCTTAGGTTGCCATCTCAGCTCTCTGGCTCTAGCTAGCAAAAAGAAGCAACTATAAGAACTCTGGGTTGTAAGGTCTATAACCCCATGTACTTGGGATTCTCTAGGTAGGAGAATTGAAAGTTTCAGGTCTTCATGAGATATGAGTTGAAGGCTAGCCTGGCCAAGTTATTGAAACCTCATTTCAAAAGAAAGTTTTAAAAAGAGCTGAGAAGATTCAAAAGACAAATATTTGGTATTTTCTCTCATATGTGAAATCTAGATTTAAGTATATGTGATAAAAATATTTACTATATATACTCTCTCTATATAGTAGGAAGTAAACTATGGGGAGAGTTGGGAGAACAAGAAAGGAAACGGGTGGAAAAATGAAGAACAAATATAATATTGCCTCATATGTGGATTACAGATATATATATATATATTGACCTACAAGTGGTGCTATTGGGTAGATATCCATGGAAAAGGATAAATACTACATGTTCTCACTCATAGGTGGACACTAAGGAAGTTGGCTTTACAGAGTGTAGATAGTAGGATGGTGGGCAGTAGAGGTTGGGGGCACGGAGATGCAGGGCTTCAGTGGGATGGGATGAGCAACTGTAATATCCTACTGTACAGTAGGATAACCATGATTGACAGGAAATAATCCTACAGTTTGAAATGACTTGTAAAGGGAATTCTAGATGCTGCCAAAGAAATAGCAAATGTTTGAATCTACCAATGCCCTGAGCTCACACACTGCATATATGTATCAAAATATCACACTTCACTCCACAGAAGTATGCTCAAGTATTTTTATGTCTATTAGAAATAGAAAAATGTTTACTATTTTGGGTCATGGAGAGTGGCGAGGGCTGTAGGTTTCTTCCTGTTCTCCTAGCTGAGCTCCTCTGGTCATGGCAATCAGGTGGTCTAGGGTAGAGAGTCTATGCAGTCTTTTTAACTTTCAGAGTTCCTGACATCTGCACCTACAACAATGATCTCCCAAATCAATGTTAGACAGTCCAGGGTAACAGGACACCATATATGTAGTGAATAACTCTTAACACTTGGACCAGGTCTCTGGGCTTTAGTGATCCTTCACAAAAATCCAGACCCTGAACAAACAAATGAAGTACACTTGAGAGGCAGAGACAGCCAAACCCAGGGCATAATGAACAAAGAGAAAAAGAAGAAATGTATATGTATGCACACACACACACACATACACACACACACTATACACACATATACATACACATGTATCTCTCAAGGTCCACTTACATGACTGGCATTACTCATATCATTTTACATACATTCTTATCTTGATCATATTCTATGGCAGCCTATGATATGAACAGTATGATCATCTCACTTTAGACATGAATTTAAGGCTGAGGGCTATCTAACTTGCCAAAGGTCATCCAGATAGTGATCTCTATGTCAAGATTTGAATGGAATTTCCTCTGTCTTCACAGCTTAAGCACTTGAAGCCATCTGGGCCATCCAAGAGAGATTCTATTCTCTCAAAAGGTTGGTAAGCTGTAGGCTTTGCAGGGCCAAGGCTTAGACTTCCTATGATTCTGAACAGAAACATGAAACTCAAGTCCCTGTCACAGAAGTCTCAACCTTCTCTTGTGGTGCAGAGAGGGCTGTTCAGGATATGTACAGATAGAATGCTTTCCCCCTGTGTGACTTCCAATCATTCACCATTTCTGTGCATCCAGGAAAAGAGATTTAACATGAATCAGAAGGATATAATTTGCAAGGAATCTGTTTAATCTGGGATTTGTACCCAGAGCCATTAAACTCACTGAAAGTATGGAAGGCATTTTGCATTTAAGAAAATAAGTCTCCTGGTCTGAAGATAATTATATAACCCTAGACTCTAGGCCTTATTGGATGAAATATGAGGTAGAACAACAAACTGGTTAAATTAATACTCACTACAAGAAAAATGGAAAATATTCATTGTAGCATAGCCAATGAGAAAATAGACAGCTTCAGATAGGATGCTTGGAGAAAAGTTTCAACCATCTGATCCTTAATTTCTATTCTTTTATGACATTCATTAATACCTATCACAAGTCTAGAAACAAATAAAGTGTTTTTAAACTAGATTAAACGTGTATATTGTATACATATATATGAAATCATCAACATCACCGTCACCACCACCACCATCATCATATCATGTGCAAGTGAACAGGGGTACCAGGCCAACATGCCAGAGGTGTACCAGGCCAACATGCCAGAGGTGTACCAGGCCAACATGCCAGAGGTCTACATTTTTTTCTTTTCCTCTATTTTTTCTTTTTTCTTTTTTTTTTTGAGACAGAGTTTTTCTGTGTAGTCCTGGCTGTTCTGAAATTTACTCTGTAGACCAGACTGGCCTTGAACTCATGGAGATCTTCCTGCCTCTGCCTTCCAAGTGTTAGGATTAAAGGCATGTGCCACTATGGCCTGGCCTTTTAAAACAAAAATTATTTTTATTTTATGTGCACTGGTATTTTGCCTGCATGTGTATCTGTGTAAAGATGTCAGATCTCCTAGAGCTGAAGTTACAGACAGTTGTGAGCTGTCATGTGAGTGCTGGAAACTGAACCTGGAACCCCAGAAAGAGCGACCAATGCTCTTAACTGCTAAGGCATCTCTCCAGCCCCAGGATGTATTTTCTTTATAATGTTATAAGGTCCTTTTCAGTATGTGTAAGCAAAAAGTTTGCTTAGTTGGGAGTCCAGAGAAGATGATCACATATCATAGACATTTCATAAATATGCAATTATGATATATTAGTCAAAAAGAAAAAGCAAATAATGATACAGCAATATTGCATTCTGCTCTGAGCTGTTTGAGCTAAATGTAATGGCTAATTTTGTTTCATTGAACGTATGTTTGAGAGTTCATCTTAGAGGAATTATCCATGGTAGGTGGTCAATCACAAATGGGCCAAAGGGGAACCATTAGAAAAGGCTGAGGTTTGTTTGCAGAGAAGTGGTTCCAAAGGGCTAGTGGGATGCTTGGAATTACAGCAGGCTGTCAAAACACGAACATGAGCTGAAGAAGGGATCTCACCAAGAGCCCGAGGCAGCATCTGGAACACACTGAGTTTTACAACCCATGTTTTTGAGCTAGTGGTTACCAATAGCTATTTTATCAAAAATATGTCTATTTATTTATTTTTATTGTATGTATGTGGGGGTTGTGCTTGCACCACATTTGTGCCCGGTGCCTGCAAAGGCCAGAAGAGAGTACCAGGTCCTCTAGAATTGGAATTACAAGTGGCTGTGAACTTCCACGTAGGTACTGGGAACCCATCTGGAGTTCTCTGTAAGAGCAGCAACTGTTCTTAACTGCAGAGACATCTATGTAGCCCTGAATGCTATTTTTGATCTGGAAATACAAAATGTTTTCTTCTTGCAAGGAACTCCAGCATGGAGTTTCTCCTTCGCTTTACTCTTGTCTAGAAGCAGCTGTGCACTGAGTTTTCCTGGATTGAGTTATAGCAATATAATAAAGGAGGGGACAGAATCAGGGACTATAGCACGGAGTGCAGCAAGTATGAATATGCTGGGTGTGTCTTGACAGATGCCTATAAACTCGCACACAGTTCTGCTCACATTGTGGATGTCCTGTTGCTGGTCAACCCTAGGATAGTAAAATCCCTATGTAGGAGGTTTTTCATCGGTTATAGTTAGCAAAGAACACAGGCTATTCAACCACACATTAGACATCAGAACAAGAAAAGATCTTGTCATTCAGTCTTATTATTTATAGACTGGGAAGGTCCAGTGAAGAAAGACTGGCAGAGTCACGAAGCCAATGATTGGACCTGAACTCAACCTTCCAGCTTCCACTGTGTAACCAAGCCACCTTCCCAAGCTTACGTCAACTGTCTCTTTAGCATTATCTGTCTTCAGTGTATAGTTTATACCTTTCTTCATGCTTTCAGTCATGTGTGAGGCTACCATGGTTTTCTAAAAGGGCTGGAATTTTCTTTTCTTCCTTTTGATTTTCTTAATTGAAAGTAGATTCTTCTCACATACAACACACCATAACCATTTCTGAGCCAGAGCTTTCTGTTCCTTTCTCTGCCTGACTATATAGGCATACTCCCATGGAGGTGTTTTCTATGGTAATCCTAGCTCTAATTACCACTGAAAAAGGGAAAAGCATATGTAGCCTATTCTTTCACAAGAACCTAGTTCTTGGATTTAGGGGTATGGTTCAGTGGGTAAAAACACTGACTTCATAAGCATGGGGACAGAGTGTGAACCCCCAATATCCATGTAAAAACCACAGTGTGGCCATATACACACACTCATATGACCCAGCATGGTTGGGGAGGAGGCTGGAGAATCTCTAGGGCTTACTGGCTGCCAGCCTAGCTCCAGTTTGAAAGAGTAAGAGATGGGGGGAGGGGGAGGGAGAGGGAGAAGGGGAGGAGGAGGAAGAGTGGGAGAGGGAGAAGGAGAGGGGGAGGAGGAGGAG
>NW_021604784.1:525311-543938 GCF_004785775.1 Grammomys surdaster
CACACACACACACACACACACACACACACACACACACACATCTTGTTCTTACTCCATTTTAAATTAGTGACTTCTTTGATAAAGAGCAGCCAGTCCCTCAGCTGGACAGCACCCTACGGTTCTGTTCCCAAATGAAAATCAAGACTCAGAAACCATGGCTGGGTGACTATGAGCACTTGAATAAAGTCTTTATAGAGAAAAAGTTATTCTTATCATTTTCATCATGTGAAAACTGAAGAGTAAACAGAGAGATTATGCATCAAAAGGAGGTGATCAGACCACTGGGTAAAAGCTAGCAACAGACAAAGGCCATGTTACCCTCACTGGGTTGCTTGCCTCCCTACTGCCGCTGACTGTTATAACCAACCTGCCCATGAATTCAGTACCATTCCTCTGTGCTTAAACCTGAATGTGGACGCAAAGCTGTCGTACAAACTGGATGGTACGAACGCTCATTGGTTTTTGTTAAATTAACACGTATTTGTGGTAATCTGGACATATTTGGGAAAATATGCTTAACTGAAAAAGTGCCTCTGTAAGATGGGGGAATGTGGGAGGATCCAGCTCACTGTGGATCTTGACACCCACAGATTGCTGTTCAACCATTTCTCTTAAAAGGGATGAAGAGAAAGGGATGTCCTCAGGGACTTCCTTCATGGGAAGAAGGGACTCATGATCTCCTCTCATAACCATTCTTTTATTTTTCTTAGCTATTATCTGTTCTCTTCCCATTTTAACCTATTTTTCATGCCCAGGAACAATCAACTTGTTATCTACTTTCTATGGATCCATGTATCTATCTATTGTCTATGTCATAAACACTGTGTGTGTGTGTGTGTGTGTGTGTGTGTGTGTGTGTGTACATCTGCAGAGGACAGATGAAGGTGTCAAATTCTCTGGGGTTGGAGTTACAGGTAATTGTAAGCTGCTCCATGTGGGCGCTGGAAATCATATTCTGGTTCTCTGTAAGAACAACAAAAACTTTTAACTCTCTCCAGCTCTTCTATCATCTGTGTAATCTAATATATACACTATAGTCATTTACTTATATATTTAACCTATCATCATCTAAATCCATATAATTTAACACATACAGCCTAATTAATTAATTAATTAATTAAATGTAGATAAGTAGACTGTCCTTGTCTTCCAACACACCAGAATAGGGCATCAGATCTCATTATAGATGGTTGTGAGCCAGCAAATGGTTGCTAGGAATTGAACTCAGGACCTCTGGAAGAGCAGTCAGTGCTTTTAACTGCTGAGTCATCTCTCCCTCACATACTGCCATTTATATAATCCATCTAACCTATTATTTCTAAAATATATTTATTCTATCTTTCTATAGAATTATTATTCTATAGAATAAATCTATCTATCTATCTATCTATCTATCTATCTATCTATCTATCTATGTATCTATCATCTATTTAATTTGGCTACTAGCTATATCTACCATGTATAGCTATCTATCTATTTAATCTTTCTACCTGTCATCTACCTATCATTCTTTCTCTCTAACCCTTGTTTCTCTTTGTTTGTCCAGGGTCTAGAGGAAAGCAAAAGGAATTCTGGTGTAGCTGGGCAATTTTAATATAGAGGTAATGGTCTAGATTCTATACCATAGGCTTCTCCTGGGCAATCATGAGAGGATCAGGGGACCAGTCCAAGTTCTCTATCCTCTGACGCTGGATACCTCCAGGTCCTTTTCAGAATCTTCACTCTTTGCCACAGAAAGGACCTATCTCGCTCCTCCCTATGGGGTCTTTTCCCCCAGTCTGAGTCATTTGGACTAGAGGAATGCCATTGGGTCATGAAGAGATACAAGGCTGTTAGTAAAACAGAGTTGGAGATTGGGGAGGATGGTCTGGAGTTTCAGGATATACCTTCATATCTATTTTATTTTTAATGACATTGCCTTTTGAGTCTAATGGTAAGTGTAAGTGGAAACAGCTATTTCATATACAAACATGCTTCAGGGGATCAAGTTTAAACCATCTTAAGCCAAAGTAAGAAAGTATCTCCCTGGTCAGCCCACTGCACACTGCAGATTCCTATAACAATCAAGACTCTATGCTATTATTGTTGGCTTTTCTGGTTCTTTGTCTCTCCCATGTTTTTGTTTCCCAACTTGCAACTGTCTCCCTCCACACTCTAACCTGTGCCTTTATACCTCACCATCCTGCTGACTCTTGTATATTCCCAACTTCTACAAGCCCAAACATTTGTATTTTACATTCAGAAGTCAGCTAGTCATTTTGTAAAACAAACTGACATGAGGTAGTGTCTTCTCCCTCAGAGATTTACTTGATATCCCCCAATCTCTGACTGTTTCTACTCTGATTTGACAGGCTCCTTATCATGTGTTCAAAGAGACTCGGAGGTAAACTCAAGGACATCATCATGGCTGATCTGAATAAAAGTTTTCAGGGCCAACGGTGGGATGTCTGGGAGACTGTAGCATGCTTATTGATACCCTGTATGTTAATCTAAGCTTTTGGCACTTCTAGTTTCACTATGCCCAAATACTCACCAGAAGCAACTTAAAGGAGGAAGGATTTATTTCAGCTCATAGTTTGAAAGTACACAACACTATGGTGATGAAGACATGGATGCAGGAGTGGCTCCAGGCTGTGGAAGCTCGAGTGTGAGGCTGCTTGTTCACATCTCAGTGTGTCACACATATACACCTAAATATATAAATATAGATTATTCACTCCACTTGATAATACTTATATGTATTTGATTCCAGGGCTGACCACTTGATATTGAATAATCAATTAGGGGGATTACCCAATTAAAATGCTATTAGAAGACTATGTCGCCTGTTTTTAGAATTTCTTAGTTGCCTATAGTTCTCTATCTAGGGCTGATAAGGTATTGGGCTGTGGCGTGGGCATGGGTGTGGATCCTGTTGGGCTGAATTGTGAGTCTCGTGTCTGCCTTCCCCATGGGCTGGGGCCGTGGCTCAGGGAGGCAGAAGTGCAGGAATTAGACTGAGTTAATCTCACGTCACACTGGGCTGACATCGGAGTAGGGAGTATTATGGGCAGGATTGACCTGCAGCCAAAGGGGGAAGGGGGAAAAGATGAACTCCAGCTGTGCCCCACAGGAAATGAGACTCTTGGTCACAGAGACCAGCTCGGCTGGGTCATGACTGGTTCAGCTAGCTTGCTTGAGTTGGTGGCCTCCATGGCTCAAATATAGAGAAGTCATCAGTGGGAGGTTAGAAGGTGGCTCGGTAGTTGAAGACCTTCTCCTTGGTTCCCCATGGCGGGCCCCAAAGGAAAGAGGTAGTCCAGGGTCTTAAGATATGGTCTTAAGATCTTTATTGTCATAGTGGAAAATGGATGAAGCTATACCCCATATTCTCAGGGCATGCCTGAAGTTAAATACGTTTTGCAAGGAGGAGGGTCTGGGAAGGAATGCTTAATTGGCTACAACCTCTGGCCTTTGGGTATCTCATGAATATGGAGATGTCTTGAGACTCTGCAGCCTGTAGTTGCACCCTCTACCTGTGCTACATGACTGATGGCCCTCTTTAGGAGGGGCTGTAGAGGACTGTGGCTATGTGAAAGGAACCAGGGGACCCAGGAGCAATGCCAAACTCCTACCATCCCTTTAGGGTCTCTGGGATTTAAGGCTTGCGCTCAACAATGTACCCAGCTGCTTCTCACAACCCACTGCCCTATAATAAGGGATGATAGCTACACTTATTGGTGGGTATAGGAGCAAATATTTAGAATCAGAGTTAGGAATGTTGCTGCTCTAGGAAAGTGGCAGTAGTAGAATATCCTGTAAGATCCATTACCTCACTTCCCCTGGATGGTTGGTTAGGTTTCTTGGACCAGACACAAGACACAATTTCCCCTTCTGTTTATCCTAAGTCCAATTAGAGAGGCATTGATTACCATGAGATATGAGCGCCACTATTGTACCCTTAGGGATATTGTACCGTGCTGGTCATCGTTGTAGTTCATAGATGACACAGCTAGATAGAATTATTGGTTACTTCTCTCTCTTGGAAGCTTGCCCAGCATCTGGAACTATGAAAACTAGCCCTCAGGGTGTAGTATCCTTAAGGCAGCTATTAAGAATAAAAACATTCTTCAACCTACCTGTTGTCTTTATCCCACCAAGGAAAACTATCCCTGATCAATATTATCTTACCTGTTCTTCATATTAATATATTGTCAATTTTCCACACACAAAAAGAAATTGGTAGAGGTCTAGAATCCAACTGTTACACTCAGTCAGGTCTCTTCCGTCTCCTGGGTTCTTATAAAAATAGTATGGGCAGGAGCAAAGGGTCCTGACCAGTTGTCTTGGCATGCCTTACATTCTAGACGCTTCTGGATTGCTTCCTCATACTTAGATCACAGTGACATCTTCTAGTGGCATAAGAAACAGGTGAGATATGCCCTTCTGTCAGAAAGGAAAAGGCTCACAATGTCAGCTGTCCCTCTGCTGGTGACATTAAGTTTGGTTTTGTGGTCCATTGTTGCCTAATAAAAGAGAAGAGAGGAGAAAGCTCCAGGTAGCAATGACATGAATGGTAGAAAGTGACAAAGGACTCGAATTCCAGCCAAAAGGCAGATGCCTCCCTCTTTTTTTTCTTTTTTCTTTTTTTGGTTTTTCAAGACAGGGTTTCTCTGTGTAGTCCTGGCTGTCCTGGAACTCACTCTGCAGACCAGGCTGGCCTTGAACTCAGAAATCTGCCTGCCTCTGCCTCCCAAGTGCTGGGATTAAAGGCGTGCGCCACCACTGCCCGGCTAGATGTCACCCTCTTAAGAACAGAAAGCTTGCACTTCCTCTGTAGTCTCTTTCTTGCTGAGAGCATGAAGACAGTTTCTGTGTCTAAGGTCCTAGTTTTAACTTCCAGTGAAATTAGGGCAAAGTTTCTTTGGGATTGATACCATTTCTTTTAAGCCCAGGCTCAGCACTGAGTGCCTGAAACACTTAGGAAACTGTTGTGTGTATCAACAAAAGACAGAATAGCTAACCCCTGACATAGTTTTCTTCTTTGCTATGGCCACTGGATGATTTAATATTTAATATGATTGTGGTCAAACCAAGTCTAAACGGAGCAAGCCTGTAGCTGTTCTGGCCCCCAACCATGTGGCCAGCAGCCCAATATGATATAACAGTGGTTTACTCACGAGCCTGGAGAGTAACTTTTCAGGCTGGTTGGACTCAAGCAGCACTAAGCATTTCCTAGCAATGATCTGTAATGCATTTGGGAAGCCTGCTTGAATCACCCTATTAGATCATGTTTTCTAAGGGGCCTTGGTGCATAAATTCTGCCAATGACTCTGGCAGAGCCCCCTTCATTTAATAAGCCATCTTCCATTCTCTCAACAACTCCATGCAGTGAACTAGGCAGAATGGTTTCCCATTTGTAGATGCAAAAAATTCAGGCTCACTGAAGTTAAGTGCCTTGAGCAAAGTCACAAAACTAATAAGTAGCCGCCATGTCCCCAGACCTTGAGGCTTTACTCAGGTGGCTTTGGGAGATGAGCAGAGTCTGACAGGTGGGTTGAACAAGCTTGTGTTACCAGCTTGTGTTTTTGCCTTGGGCTCAATTAAGAGCATCACTTAACTGATCAGAGAGGGGCCATGTGGGAAAAACTAGGCAGATGCCAGAGTTCATCTTACTTGTCCCTGTAGCTTGGGGGTTAAGACTGAAGGCTTAGAGTAGAACTCATATTTGATCCCTGCCTCTGCCTTTCACCTGGAGTGACTTTCTTTAATGTTGCTTGGTGTGGTATTCATCTGTAAAATATGTATAATAGTAAGACCTACCTACTTCTAGGTGTTTGGGACCAATATTGAGTCATTAAATGCAAATTATTTAAGATAATAGTAAGCCAACTCCTACTTACAAGGGCCAGGCTCCATGTCTGTCAGAGCAGCTGTGTCCATCGATTTGTCTTTATGCCTATCTATAAGTCTGCTCAATTATCCACTGGTCAAACCATGTATCAGGTCACACATCTGTACATCTGCCTTTCCATTTCTCCATCCACACCTTCACCATGCATCTAGCCTCTCTCTATCTGTGCTCCCAGTTGTCCATCTTCTCCCGTATCTGTTTCTTATCACTCTGCAAAAGATCAACAGTGGTTTGCAGGAGACACATGTCACATGTGTTTGTATGTGCACACACACAGAGAAGGCATGGAAAAGTGGCAAGAAGGAAACAAACCCAAACTATATTGGAAGGACATTGCTGTTTGTTGTTACAAATCTGGGTTCTTTGTGTCCTTGTTGTAGTTAACCTTACCTCAGTAGAGACAAGCTAGCATTTATTCAGAGGAATAACAACTTCTATTCTCAGCCCCTTGAGAGGTTGAATGCGTGTGATTATGTATATTTGTTTAACTTAGACGTGAAGGAGATATGGGAAGAATCAGACCAAAGCAACAATGACCAAGTCAGTGGCTACTGTCCTCTCAGAGGCAGGGTAAAAACCAGTTTCTACTCTTTCCTGATGATGAGGAATCTGCTTTCTCATGACCCCAGGCTTAGTCACTGAGGCAGCCTTGGCCAGCTGCTCTGCCCTGTGACCTTGACTGGAAAGCAAAGCCTGAGAAAGCCACTGAGTCTCACCTACCTTTTTAGCAGTCACCGTTTACACTGAAGGATGATGGATTACCGAGGAGAGCAAGGATGCTTCCATCCCCTTGGCTGAGGTCCCACAAGCCCCTTACAGAGGACGATCTTTCACTCTTAACCTTTTAGTTGGCTTGTACCTGATTTGTACCCACAAAATCTGTAGTCCCAAATATAAGTTGGATCATCTGTCCTTGAAAATCAAGGGGTGTGAAGCTCGGGACAGACAGGGAATGATGTGGCTTTTTGTATGAATAAGAGGACTTAACTTGGTTTGTGGTTACACATATTTGTGTGCAGAGGAGAGAAGAGGATGAGGATTGAACCTTTCGCTTTTGTTTTCACATTTTGGAATCACACAAATGGCCTCTGGAATCCTCTGGCAGCTGGTGGGCTTTGATTCAGCAAGCAATGAATTATATCCTCCAGTCGAGAGTAGAGTTACAAATATCTTCAAGATGTTCAGTGCTCTGGGAAAGGGCAGCCAACTCGTGCTGGCTCTGTGGGATGCCTCCTGTCTGCACAAGAATGCAGCACCTCTCCCTCCAGAGAGGAGGGGGAATAGGGCTGTTGGGGAACAGGCATGCTCCATAAGAGAAGTACATGATTTAAGGACATAGCCAGGGCCAAGTGTGGGTAGGCAGGGTGAGGAAAGCCCAGGGAGTACCATAGGCCTGGGCCAAACCTTTCAGGTGAAGTCCTCTTGAATTAGTGTCTGAGGAATGGCTGTTTGATCCAGGGTCCTGGTGAACCTGACACTGATGAATCCTGGCTCATCACAGATGCAAATATTTACTGTTTACCCCAATGTAGGAATAGATAACCAAGAAGTTGTTGTCACTAGCATAAGACAAAAGAATATGCAGGAGCAATTAATTGATTAATTCACACTAATTTATTGAGGCATCTGAAAATAGGATACCATTGAATAATAATTTCAAGTTCTGTCGTTTGAGAAAGTTTTACCATTGAGAAGCATCTTGACCTGACTTTGAAGCTGTTGTTTTTGGGGATGCTGCATAGAAGTCATCTTCCATGAACCTGTGAAGAACAAAAGGCAGAGATTGGTTTGTTTCTTTATTAATCAGCACTTTTCCTGGCTTGGTAACTACGAACGTGTAATACAAATTTGCCACTTGTGGATGGGGTCAAGCTGAAGCAGGGGTAAAGTGAAGTGGTGATTTCCTGTCTTTGATTTACATAGTTCTAATGGATCTTGTCACTCCTGGAATTGGTTTTACTTCTCACTCAAGTTTAGATCAGAGACTCAGCATGCTCTTGAGAAAGTAGCTCTCAGCTCTTGTATCTATGTGTCTATCTATGCTACTATGTATCTATGCATCTATGTACGAATGTGTGTGTGTGTGTGTGTGTGTGTGTGTGTATATATACCTAACATCTATCTATCATCTATGTGTGTATTAGAACATGAATGTATGTATGCCTGCCGTGTGTGTGTGTGTGTGTGTGTGTGTGTGTGTGTGTAGGTCAGAAGATGACTCATGGGAGTCAGGTCTTTCCTTTCACAAGAAGACTTAGGGATTGAGCTCCCTAAGTCGGGCTTGCCAGTAAGTCCCTTTACACACTGAGCCATCTTGTCAGCTTTGCTCTCATGGTTTGAACTCTTAAACTGGGTCTGGCATTCTTGTTAGAATTCTGGATAATGCTTAGTTAGTGTTTATTTAAGACGTTCATCTATTTCATCTTCCAGTTGAGCACACTGTCTAGAGCGTTAAAACAAAGTGTGTAATGGGGAGGTTCCCAAAGCAAAGGAGGCTGGTCCATGAGCTCAGGCCATATTGGCTCTGACAACTTCTTTCTATGAAGAAAGAAACTAGCCTTTCCTTTATTAGCAAGACAACAAACAGCAAAAAGTGTTAATTAATCTGTCAACTAGAGTTCTTCCCTCTCAGGGAAGAACATTTATTTATACTTGTGCTAATTATTTTTATACAGTCCAGCATTGAGAAACCCTTCTTACATTATAGCAATATTCGTTTTCCTCACAAAATATGGGCTTATTTTGTGACAGGTCTCATTCTGTAGCCCAGGCTGGCCTTGACTCTTGAATGCTAGGATTACAGGCATCGATCGAGCTATTGCTCTTGGCATTCTTTCTCTTTGCATTTTAAAAATCAATGTAGTAATTGTAATATTAATGGGGTATAGCATACAGCATAGTTTCCCAACACACATAAACATGTATGTATTCAGTGTATATGTATGTATTAGTCATATATGTATATATACATATACATACATATATTCAGTGTATACACACATATGTATTTAGTGTACACACACACACACACAATTACATGAAGTATGGTGATTCTTGGTTTTAAACCTAGGGTCACAAACATGCTAGTAAGCACTCTATCACTGAGTTCCAGCCCAGTCCCCATGGTATTTTCTGATAGGATGTCTAGTGGCTGGCTTTCTTACTGTTTTTGTATTTGGTGATAAATATAAGAATTTTTAATCATTTGAAATAATCCACATTCTTTAGATGCATGCCACAGAAAACTCAAATAGGAGCCAGGGAGATGCCTCACTAAGTAGAGTGACTGCTGTATCAGTGAAGACCTGAGTTCACATCACCAGCACAGACACAATAGCCAATAATGACCTGCATCAGTAATGCTAGCACACAAGACAGGTAGAGGCAGAGACAGAGAATTCCCTGGGACATATGGTCCAGCCAACCTAGTCAGTCAAGGAACTCCAGGTTCAGTGACTGACCCTGTCTCAAAGATGAGGTGAGGACTTCCACATATGCCTATCCACATGTACCCATGTACCTAACCACATACACTCACACCATACACATGCAACACGCACTCATACACACGTACACACACAACTAACATTACATGAGCAAAATGAGTGTTATTGTTTCCAGAATTAGTAGAGGACCAGGGTTGATATCTCATTTTTTTTTCAATTATTTGTAAATTTTCTTATACAAAGTTAATGAAGGGATAAATATGATCAGAGTAATGTCTTTAAAGTCCAGTCTCCATTTAAGAGAGATATGCACTGTGGCTCAGGGTTCCTTGGGTCCTGGGCCATTTGTGACTTCCTGGTGTTTGAAAGGTGAAATACTGCAGAGAGTGGCACTATTCAGAGGTGTGACCTTGTTGAACTAGATGTGACCTCTTTGGAGGAAATGTGTCCCTGTGGGTGTGGGCTTTAAGACCCTCATCTTAGCTGCCTTCCGAACAAGAAGTGGAACTCTCTGCTCTTCCAGTCTCACATCTTCCTTCATACTACCATGCTCCTGCCTTGATGATAATGGACTGAACCTCTGAACCTGTAATTAAATATTTTCATTATAAGAGTTGCCTTGGTCATGGTATCTGTTCACAGCAGTAAAAATCCTAACTAAGACAAGCAGCCTTAGGGGACTCTGCAAGGTGTGATTTCACTCTTCAGTTTGGATGGAGAACAGCCCAGCCCTGGCCATGCTGCTCAGTGAAAGCCAGTTTCATACTGCCCTGCCTAAATATGGTTTACTTTGACCCGCGCTTGTTCTTTTAGAAGGAAGGAAGTCACTAAGAGCTTCGGCTTATTCAGCCCAGCCAGTCTGGGGCCTAATGGGAAGAGTGGTACTTCTCACGGCCCTGGCCATGTCTCTGTATCCACGGAGGCTCAGCCTCTGCCAACTTCTTACATAACTTCTTCCTTGTCCCTGCTGCCTGGTCCTCTAGGTCCTTGTGGTGCCCATCCTGGCTCTTCAGCCTCTTGACCACTCTAACCTCAGCTTTCTAACACATTCCTTTGCTGCTTCAGTCAGTAAGCTTCTGTTGCTCACAACCATAGAGCTCTGGCTGGTTGAAGCCAAGTTCTGTGTATCAAAAATAGACATAGGCCTCATGCTTCTGTCTTGTCCATTCCAACCCATCTCTTCTCATCGAACCTGACATTTTTATATCAAGACTATTTCTAAACATGCCTCTTAGCTTGTGTGTATAAAAATTATTTTTAACCTTTAATGTATCTCTAGTAAATTTGATTTTTTTTTTGGATTGGTACATTTCAGTTGAGGTTATTTTAATCTGGACATCCTCTGTTTTCACAGATCTTGCTCCATTCTAAGTCCTAATTTAAGCCACTGACAACAGCAGGCAAAAAAAATCACAATCCTTCAACTCAAAGTAACATTTTAATTATGAAATATTTCAAAGGTGTAGAGAATAAATGCCACATCACACTCACATGTTGTCACCCAGAATAAACAGCTGTTATTCCCCACACTTCAGAGGAAGAAACAGCAAGATCAAGAGTTCAAAGATTGCCTCAGCTAAGGAATACTTTTCAAAGCCAGTTGTAAGATACTGTTTCAAAAAAACCAAAACCAAACAAAACAAAACCAGGAAACAAACCAAACAAACCAATAATAATAAAACCCCAAACACAAAGACGTGTTTAAGTCTGTATCTTAAAGCATGACACATATTTCAATACTAGAATATATATTGAAATAACAAGGCACTAGAAAAGACCTTTTTTTTTTTCTAAAAAAAAAATTCCCAAAATAAGTTAATTAAATGGATAAATTTGTTGCCATAGTATGTGAATTTTAGAAACTGTAACTTTGTGTTGGTAGAAGGTTAAACACGTATAGAAGAGTGCACACCAGTTTCAGGTAGTGGTTTCAGGTAGAGATGGAGTGACAGAGATTTCTGCTGGTTCTATGTAGCGATGTATATGGAGCTAATTCCTCCTCCTCCTCCTCCTCCTCCTCCTCCTCCTCCTCCTCCTCCTCCTCCTCCTCCTCCTCCTCTTCTTCTTCCCCTTCCTGAAAATGCACACATTGTAATTTTATTTTATTTATTTATTCTGTGACTTGTATTGGATATTTTATTTATTTATATTTCAGATGTCAACTTTATTTATTTTTATTGGATATTTTCTTTATTTACATTTCAAATGTTATCCCCTTTCCCAGTCCCCACCCCAAAATCCTGATCCCATCCCCCTTCCCCTGCTTCTATGAAGGTATTTCCCCACCCACCCACTCACCTGCCTCACTGCCCTAGCATTCCCCTACACTGGGGCATTGAGTCTTCATAGGATCAAGAGCCTCTCCTCCCATTGATGCCAGACAAGGCCATCCTCTGCTACATATGCAGCTGGAGTCATGGGTCCCTCCATGTGTACTCCTTGGTTGGTGGTTTAGTCCCTGGGAGCTCTGTGGGGTCTATTTGGTTGATATTATTGTTCTTCCTATGGGGTTGCAAACCCTTCAGCATGGAGCTAGTTTTAAATGAACACCTTCATATATCTTTAGGATTATAAAAGCACTCAGCAATACCGACGATCTGTGTTTAGGGTCACTGACCTGGGTCAAATCCAGACTCTGGGCTGTGCTACCACAGGTGTGCCTTTGTGATATGACTGCCTATCAACTTAGTCGTCTGTTAAATAGGAACCATAATGCCGACTAGTTTAGAGACTTTCTATGAAGATAGAATTACGTTAGAAAAACACTTATTCTTACCGCTCCTGGTTTGCACCCTTCCTTGTTCCAGCAGATTCATTTTAAGTCTCTAATAGGATTCAATTTTTTTTTCTCATTCCTCTCCTGAAAAGCAGGTAGTAGCTCCTTTCTATTCTTAGATAAAAAAAGCTTTTAAGAAACTGCCATAATCCACCTTAGAAATCCAGCTTTCTAGTTTTTCCAATTTACCTTTTCTTACACTCAGTCCCAGCTGATTCCAGCATCGCGGTGCTCATCCCCCTACATCCCTGACTTTTTCCCCCCTTTCAACATACTGCCCTCTCCACTCTCCCAAGTCCCATGTGTCTAATTTCCCCATCCTTAGTGGTTTACCTCAAATGCCATTTACTTTCTAGAGCCTTCCTTGATCTACATTCCTTTCTTCCCAAGCTGAACATGAGCAATTAATTTTTGAGCTTGGTAGGCGTGAGAGAAACAAGAAGGAATAACACACGGTCGGTCCTTCTGCTCTGTCAGCACCTGTCCAGTCAGGAAGGCAAGACATAAACCAGAAACCTTAACAGTGGGGCAAGGGAGAACAAGGCCACATGGAGACTCTTTAGAACCCCTGGCTTATCTGGACTCTAGCTCCACCCCCCCCCCCCCCACACACACACCCTCTCCAACTCATGGCTGTATGTTTTCTTTTACTTTGCACTCCTGGTCAACACCCCGTCCCCCATCCAAGTTGCAACCGTGCCTTCCGGATTCCCAGAGTCCTTTCGGATTCTCTCCACTCTTATTACCTCTTCCTCCTCCTTTGCCTCAAGACATTAACCTTTTTCACTCCTTAAAGAGGTCAAACATTTCCCTTAAGCCTTTGAACCCACTTCCTCCTTTTTGTCTAAAGTCCTTTCTTGTCATCTAGGTATGAGTTTAGAGAACACCTGCCGGAGGGATGCTTGCTTGGCCCACTAGTCTAATCCACTCCCTGGATCACACACACCCTTACATCTCCTCCTCCTGTGTTTTCCCATCTGGTTTTGGATCACCTCTCTCTCACTGATGTGAGACTCCTGGGGCAGAGGCCTTGCTTCGTGGGTCACAGCTGTAGCTCCAGTGCAGCTGCAGCAGGGCACAGGGAAGTGCTTGGGGGAATGTTTGTTTCTGATTGAAAGATGTGATAGTATGGGGGAGGGGTGGATCACAAGGGCAGGGGAGTGACTACTGCTTAACTGGCTTTTTCAAGTTTCCCAGGACGAGCACCTTATCTGTTTTGATTAACCCTGTATTTCTAGTGTTTTGGTCCATTGTGTGTTCTCAATACCCATCTAAAGCGTGAATGTCACGTCTAAGGATGATGAACTGGACACAGACTTCAAAGGCTCATAATGTAGGGCCTGAGTGTATATCAAATAAATTGGTATTTTTTTGCCTTTTGAAAAGTGGAGAGTCATTGAAGGCTTTTCTTGCTATGTGTTTATTTTTCAAAACATACATATCTATTTTAGGTTTTAATTTTGATCTTAAAGTGTAGATCTCCTGGGAAGGAGTTGTGAAGAAAGGTTCAGTGACTTTCCCCCAGCATTTCTCTCAGATTTTTGTAATACTTGTTTTTTGTTGTTGTTGTTTGTTTGTTTGTTTTTTGCTTTTTCAAGTCAGAGTTTCTCTGTGTAGCCCTGGCTGTCCCGGAACTCACTCTGTAGACCAGGCTGGCCTCGAACTCAGAAATCCGCCTGCCTCTGCCTCCCAAGTGCTGGGATTAAAGGCATGCGCCACCACTGCCCGGCCACAGTACTTGTGTTTTATATGAACACAATGTTGAGAGCAAGACACGGACAATGATGTAATTCATAGAATTGACCATATCCCATCAATTTACATGCTCCGGTCTCTGTGTACACGCTGTGCAGGAGCAAAGCTCCATGGAGGTCTGTCACATGCAAATGATAGTTGAGTTGTCAGTATCTCAAGATGTTTTATTCTTACCAGAAGATGAAATCTCCAGAATACATGCTGTATTTAGTTTTAAGAAGTAACAGAGGTGAGTAGAGAACTCAGGAAATATCTTAGGAACATCAATATTTATGGCCACTAAGGTCTCTAATCCAGTGAAAGAAAGCTATTATAAGGGTAAACAGGTGAATACTGGGCTGAGGCATGGCAAGTGGTGAGGAGGGTAGGGTGATAGAGGGAAAAGGTCATATAGGCAAGTACTAAGTGGTTTTAAGCTGTCTGGCAAGAAAATTAAATACTTGTATGGGTGGCAGAGATTTGCCTTAAGACTTATGGTAAGCCTTGAGAGCCTCCAATGGTCAACTTTACTTGTCAGGGTTTAGAAGTACCTGAAACATTTTTCTGGTGAAGATCTGTGAGGGTGTTTCCAGAGAGTGTTGACCTGGAGTGGGGAGGGGCACTTCTGGAAGTGGTGCATGCCATTCCGTAGGCTGGGTTCCTGAACTCAGTGAGATTGGAAAGAGGATACAGCCAGCTGACTTCCTGCATTCCCCTTCTCTGCCTTTGGCTCACTGATGCTCCAAGCTGCTGAAAGTCATTCTTGCAAGCATGTCTTCTCCACCATGGTGGACTGTTTCCTCAAACCTGTTTTTAGGTTGCTTCTTGTGAGTGTTTGTTACCAAGAAGTTATTGATATAGTCCCATAATACGTCATGGTTCTGTGGTCATGGGAACACAGTCATTCCATCATACCAATTTCATGACTTCATACGTGGTAACTATGAATCCAGATGAGATCTTGCCTAATACCCACTGGGGGAATAGCCAAGGTGCTTGAGAACTGTGAGAAAGTAAAAATCTGTGAACAGAATGGAAGTTACTTAGTGACAGGCACAAAGGCGGAGAGCAGAGGGGCCTGCGTGGCTGGTGAGGCAAGGTCCCAGAGGGGGAATGGGAGTTCAAACTGATCTGATGGAGAGACATGGTGGTGATCGATAAGCATGGCTGCTGAGGACTCATTTTCCCAGTGAGGTGGGGACCACTGCAGCTGAGGGAAATGGTCTCCTGTTTTGTCAAAAGATACCTGAAGAATTCAGCCATCATCTGAGGTACCAGTCACCACCTGGCACACCATACTTTGTGTCTTGTGTTTCTAAACTAGAATATATTGATTGTGTATAATAATGGGTTTCATTCTAACATTTCATGCATGTAGATAATTTATTTGGAATATTTGTCCACTGTTACTCTTTATTTCTCTTCTCCTACTCTTCTGATTCCAACAAATTTAAGTTTACTTAAACGAGCACAGACAATCTATGCCACTGAAGAAAATGTCTATCTCTTCTCCAGCAACCACTAATTGCCTATAGGTCCTGCCTCATGACCCCTTTGCATTTCCTACCCTCTAGAGCTATGCACTGCTTTTAAGTTCCTGTGTGTGTGTGTGTGTGTGTGTGTGTGTGTATGGAGTGTCACACACCTCTCCCTTCTCCTTAAGGAAATGTTGGTGAGCTTGATTTAGTGCAGTTAATTGAAGCTGCTGAGAGCTCAAGATTGTAATGCCGATGTCATACCTATAAGAGTATTTCACAACAATGTACCTTTGTTGTTTCTCATCAGGACATGACAAATGATCTCATTCAGTCATATCACCAGCATTGGTAACAGCGCCCAGCACATAACAGATCTCAGTGAATATTTCGTGAGCATTGGACCAAATGAATGAGAGGTTATAAAATGACTAGTGAGGGTTCTGGATAGCCCAGATGGAGTTGGAAGCAACCCTCTCTCCTCTGCCCTGGCCCTATCTCCTATACTTGTTGCTTACTGTCTCCATCTTAAGTGACTTGCACTCATGTCTACGGTCTTGCACTGAGTACTTTTCAGGGCTAAGTATGCAGGTGATTTGTCCTAGTGTTGAACTACACAATAGGTGTTCAGGGATTATTAGCTGCCTAAAAGTGAACTAAGTACTCTGGAGACAAAGAATCATTTTACATTGTGTTAAAATCCGACATCTTGTTTCTTGTCTTAGTCAGTGTTCTATTGCTGTGAAGACAAACCATGGCCATGGCAACTCTTATAAAGGAAAGCATTTGACTGAGGCTGGCTCATAGTTTCAGAGGTTTAGTCCAGTATCATCATGGTAGGAAGCATGGAACCATACAGTTACATATCGTGCTGGAGAGGTAGCTGAGAATTCTTCATCGGGATGGGCAGGCAGCAGCAAGAGACAGTAAGACACTGGACCTGGATTGGGCATTTGAACCTCCAGAGTCCACTCCACAGAGACACACTTCCTCCAACAAGGCCATACCTACTAATGATACTCAAATATTCAAATATGAGCCTATAAAGGCTATTCTTATTCAAACCACCTCATTTGTGTACAGGAATTGGAATTCATCTGTTTGGAAGAATCAAATTCTATTTCTTCTACCTTTAGGCAGCCTTTCAGCTACTGAATGATGTGATATATCTCTATCATACTTTCTCTCTGGCAAAGAGTTTATGTGACTATTCCTCGAACATCTTGCTGTTTCTTCCCCACAGTCCTACTTCCTTGGGGAGAAGAATTCCCTGCCACAACTCCCCTGTCCCCAGGTTTAGACAATGTTATAGATAAGTGTTTTCTGCTATTGAGCTTCACATAAATGGAATCACAGAGTATGGTGATTTGAATGAGAATGGCCCCTACAGGATCATATATTTAAATGTCTGGTCCTCAGCTACTGCAACTGGGAAGGATTAGGAGGTGTGGCCTTGTTAAAGTAAGCATGACCTTGTTGGATAAAGTGTGCCACTGGGGTTGGGTTTTGAAGTTTCTAAAGGCCATGACAGGGCAGTACCCTCTCTTTCATCTCTTCTTCCACCCCTGTCCCTGTCCCATGTCCCCCTTCCCCCTCCCCCGCTGCCCCATTCCCCTTGACTTGCACCTTGGAGATCAGATACTTTTAGCTCCATTGCCATGCTTGTCTAACTGCCACAGCACTCTCTGCCACGAACTGTAAGCAAGCCTCAGTTAGAAGTTTTCTTCTCTAAGTTGCCTTGGTCATAGTACTTTATCACAGCAATAGACCACTAAGACAGTATCAGGGACAGGCATTTTTGTGACAAGCTTCACTGTGCTGCTTGTTGGTGGAATGTGGACTTTTGACTTTGGATTAGGAAAATGGCTAAATGCTGTAAGTAGGGCTTAATGAGCCATCCTAGTGGGAGTATGGGAGACAATGGTACTGACAGCAATTCGGTCTGTGGAAGCCCAGGTCAAGGGGATTCAGAGGGGAACAATATCAGTATCAACAGCTGGGCTACAGACCATTCATGTGATGTTTTGGCAAAGAATGTGTTTTGCTCTTGTCTGTAGAAACTTCCTGAGGCTATATTGAAGAGTTTTGGACTAAAATCACTGGCAGAGGAGTTTCAAGACAGCCTAGTTTTGACGATGCCACATTATTAGTGAATACTCTTATATAAATCAACAATGCAAGAGAGCAATCTGAGGCAAAGAGAAATATAAAAAGTACGTTTTGAGGCGAAAAGGAGCATCGGGGAATGCAATGTTGGAGTCAAGTCTTCTGCTCCAGGAGAAGAAAATGTTAAAGCAATGTCTGATGGTCAACGGAATAGAGGGAGTGGAAACTTCAGGGCAAGACCCCATCCAGCTAATCCTGCAGCCCAGCTAATCCTGTAACCCAGCTAATCCTACAATCCAGCTAATCCTGCAACCTACCCCAGCCGGCCTTCTCCAAGGGAAAAGTCGGAGAGATTTCATAGGCCTAAACAACAATGGAAAGCTTATGCAAATATAGTTCAAGGAAGAGTTCAGGTTCCTGCCTGAGCAAACAGAAGAACTTGGTAGCTCCAGTCATGTGGTTCCTGATTGGGTGTCAAGGATACTACAGGAAAGGAGTTATGGAATCTTCCCCCATGGTTAAGAAATGGTGCTGAGGCCAGGCTTGTGGCAGGGGTGTCCCTGCATGGAGGCCCAGAGAAGCCATTGTGTGAAGCTGTGAGGGTGAAATTTGGATGGTGGAGACCCCAAGATGTTGGAGATGCCAGCGTCATGGGACATCTACTGAGGAAAGCTGCTAAGAGAGAGCAGAACTAGCCCAAGAGAAAGAATCCCGTTGTTGTGGCTAACAAACCTGGAAGGAGTTGGAGATTTGAAGAGCATTTGATATCAGACATGGAGATGGAGGATTTGGAGTTTGTCCTGCTGAGTTTCAATCTTGTTTTGGTCCAATATTCTCTCAGTGTGCTCCCCTTTGGAATACTACTGCATATTCTGCTATCGTATGTGGAAAGCATGTGATCTGCTTTTTGATTTTAACTTTACAGAGGATTCCAGGTAAGAGATTGCTCAGAGTCTCAGAAGAGATTTTAAAACAGTGTTGAGTCTATGAAAGACTGGGGGACTTTTGGAATTGGACTGAGTACATTCTGCATTATATGATGGCTACAGGTTTTTGTGGATTGAACAGTAGGATGTAGTGATTTGAATGAGAATGGTCCCCATAGGGTCAGATGTTTGAATTCTTGGTCCTCAGTTAGTAGAGCTGTTTGGAAGGATTATGATGTGTTGCTTGTTGAAGTAAGTGTACTAGTGGGTA